>NW_023994741.1:0-187500 GCF_015586225.1 Lucilia sericata
TTCGTTAGTCGTTCGTTCGTTCGTTATTCGTTGTTCGTTCGTTCGTTCGTTCGTTCGTTCGTTCGTTCGTTCTTCGTTCGTTCGTTCGTTTCGTTCGTTCGTTAGTTCGTTCGTTCTTCGTTCGTTCGTTCGTTCGTTTCGTTCGTTCGTTCGTTCGTTCGTTCGTTCGTTCGTTCGTTCGTTCGTTCGTTCGTTCGTTCGTTAGTTGTCGTTCGTTCGTTGTTCGTTCGCTCGTTCGTTCGTTCGTTCGTTCGTTTCGTTCGTTCGTTCGTTCGTTCGTTTCGTTCGTTCGTTTCGTTCTTCGTTCGTTCGTTTCGTTCGTTCGTTCGTTCGTTCGTTCGTTTCGTTCGTTCGTTCGTTTTCGTTCGTTCGTTCGTTCGTTCGTTCGTTCGTTCGTTCGTTGTTCGTTCGTTCGTTCGTTCGTTCGTTTCGTTCGTTTCGTTCGTTCGTTCTTTCGTTCGTTCGTTCGTTCGTTCGTTCGTTCGTTCGTTCGTTCGTTCGTTCGTTCGTTCGTTCGTTCGTTAGTTCGTTCGTTCGTTTCGTTCGTTCGTTCGTTCGTTCGTTCGTTCGTTTCGTTCGTTCGTTCGTTCGTTCTTCGTTCGTTCGTTCGTTGTTTTTTCGTTCGTTCGTTTTCGTTCGTTCGTTCGTTCGTTCGTTCGTTCGTTCGTTTCGTTCGTTCGTTCGTTCGTTCGTTTTCGTTCGTTCGTTCGTTCTTCGTTCGTTCGTTCGTTCGTTCGTTCGTTCGTTCGTTCGTTCGTTCGTTCGTTCGTTCGTTCGTTCGTTCGTTCGTTTTCGTTCGTTCTTCGTTCGTTCGTTCGTTCGTTCGTTTCGTTCGTTCGTTCGTTCGTTTCGTTCGTTCGTTCGTTCGTTTCGTTCGTTCGTTCGTTCGTTCGTTCGTTCGTTCGTTCGTTCGTTAGTTCGTTCGTTCGTTCGTTCGTTCGTTCGTTCTTGTTTCGTTCGTTCGTTCGTTCGTTCGTTCGTTCTTTCGTTCGTTCGTTCGTTCTTCGTTCGTTTCGTTCGTTCGTTCGTTCGTTTCGTTCGTTTCGTTCGTTCGTTCGTTCGTTCGTTCGTTCGTTCGTTTTCGTTCGTTCGTTCGTTCGTTCGTTCGTTCGTTCGTTCGTTCGTTCGTTCGTTCGTTCGTTCGTTCGTTCGTTCGTTAGTTCGTTCGTTCGTTCGTTCGTTCGTTCGTTCGTTTCGTTCGTTCGTTCGTTCGTTCGTTCGTTGTTCGTTCGTTCGTTCGTTCGTTCGTTCGTTCGTTCGTTCGTTCGTTTTGTTCGTTCGTTTCGTTCGTTCGTTCGTTCGTTCGTTCGTTCGTTTTCGTCTTCGTTCGTTCGTTCTTTCGTTCGTTCGTTTTCGTTCGTTCGTTCTTCGTTCGTTCGTTCGTTCGTTCGTTTCGTTCGTTCGTTCGTTCTCCGCTTGTTGCTCCCCTTCCTTTTCGGCTTTCGTTCCTTTGCGTCGTGTGCCCGCCTCCTTCCCTTCCTTCTTTTCTGTTTCTGCCCCTTTTGTTCCACTTGTTGTCTGTTATTTTTGAAAAACAGAAATTTGTATTTTTTATACATTTGACTCCAAATGCTCCATTATTTTCTTTACTCCAAAAAATTGAATCACAACACTTGTATTGTATTTGTTATTTTTGTTTGCTGATCGTTGAGAGTGGTAATTTAAATATTTTTTTTTTTTTCAAATTTGGTGTTTGTTATATTTTTACATTTTCCAGATTTTGTGTTTGTCTGTCAGCCAGACGACGAACAGTTGGTGTAAAATCATGCAAATTAATTTTGTTTTTGTTTATTTATTATAGTTGGCTGTTGGTATTTTTTATTGTTTAATAAAAAAATATTGCATATTTTGGAGTAAATTGTATTGATTAGCAGGCTGCAGAGAAAAAAAAAATAGTTTATAAATTACATAAGTTTTATTTTTTTTTTTCGTTTTTAACAAATTTTCAAATTAAACAAAAAAATGTATTGGCAAAAATAACAGTTTAACGAAAACAAAGATGAAGATGTTAGCAATGGCTCATAAATTTTGTTTGGGAAGGCAAAAAAACACAATTTTTTGAAAGTAGGAAGCGTTAAATTTGAAGAGAATGTGTTTGTTTTTTGTTGGGATGTTTAGACATAAATTAAAAAAAATGATTATTATGATTAAAATTTATATTTTTTTACGAGTTAATAATGAGTTTTCAATTTGTATACAAAACAAATGTAAACAAAGGTAGTAGTTTTTTTTTTAGTTTATACATCAAAAAAGTTATAACATGAAAAATGCGTAGGCTTAAAACACACCCTTTGAGGTTAAAGTAAAAGGTAGATACATTTAAAATAAGTATACTGTTCGGGGCGTCGTCTTTTTGGAATTTGTAGTAGAAGTTTATAATTTAACATTAATTAATGATAAAAAAACTGTAATTTACAACTGTTATTTCTATTAAAAGATATTTGTTTACATTTCTTTATTAAAAAAAAAATTTTTTAATTTTTTACTAAATTACAACAAATCCCTTTTCTATTTAGAAATTACATTTTTACTATAATTTATATTATCATACATATCTTAAACAAGTTTGTATTAAAAATTGCAATAAGTTGACCCAAAAAACATTACCTTTCTGCAATAAATTAATTAAAATCTCTGTAAAATTTCTTCCCCTGTAACAAAAATACAATAATATATTACATATTTTTTTACATTGTTTTTTATATTATTATTTTTGCATTTTTTACAATATTGTGTTAATATTAAAATATGTTTTAATAAAAAATTACTACAAAAAACAAAAGTTTATTGCAGTAGGAAAAAACAACTACAGCATATTTTAGTATATTGGCAGGCTGGCGGTTGATGGGCATATATACACATACACATATTATTGTTGTTGTTTGTTTGCTTCATAAACAAATTATTACCAACTCAATAAAAAATCGGTCTTAAAAACCAAAACAACAGTAATAATGATATCAGGGTAATACTACTAACCTAGTTAGGGTGACCTAACTAACTAACTAACTAACTACTAACTAACTAACTACTAACTAACTAACTAACTAACTAACTAACTAACTAACTAACTAACTAACTAACTAACTAACTAACTAACTAACTAACTAACTAACTAACTAACTAACTAACTAACTACTAACTAACTAACTAACTAACTAACTAACTAACTAACTAACTAACTAACTAACTAACTAACTAACTAACTAACTAACTAACTAACTAACTAACTAACTAACTAACTAACTAACTAACTAACGAACTAACTAACTAACTAACTAACTAACTAACTAACTAACTAACTACTAACTAACTAACTACTAACTAACTAACTAACTAACTAACTAACTAACTAACTAACTAACTAACTAACTAACTAACTACTAACTACTAACTAACTAACTAACTAACTAACTAACTAACTAACTAACTAACTAACTAACTAACTAACTAACTAACTAACTAACTAACTAACTAACTAACTAACTAACTAACTAACTAACTAACTAACTAACTAACTAACTAACTAACTAACTAACTAACTAACTAACTAACTAACTAACTAACTAACTAACTACGAACTAACTAACTAACTAACTAACTAACTAACTACTACTAACTAACTAACTAACTAACTAACTAACTAACTAACTAACTAACTAACTAACTAACTAACTAACTACTAACTAACTAACTAACTAACTAACTAACTAACTACTAACTACTAACTAACTAACTAACTAACTAACTAACTAACTAACTAACTAACTAACTAACTAACTAACTAACTAACTAACTAACTAACTAACTAACTAACTAACTAACTAACTAACTAACTAACTACTAACTAACTAACTACTAACTAACTAACTAACTAACTAACTAACTAACTAACTAACTAACTAACTAACTAACTAACTAACTAACTAACTAACTAACTAACTAACTAACTAACTAACTAACTACTAACTAACTAACTACTAACTAACTAACTAACTAACTAACTAACTAACTAACTAACTAACTAACTAACTAACTAACTAACTAACTAACTAACTAACTAACTAACTAACTAACTAACTAACTAACTAACTAACTAACTAACTAACTAACTAACTAACTAACTAACTAACTAACTAACTAACTAACTAACTAACTAACTAACTACTAACTAACTAACTAACTAACTAACTAACTACTAACTAACTAACTAACTAACTAACTACTAACTAACTAACTACTACTACTAACTAACTAACTAACTAACTACTAACTAACTAACTACTACTAACTAACTAACTAACTAACTACTAACTAACTAACTAACTAACTAACTAACTAACTAACTAACTAACTAACTAACTAACTAACTAACTAACTAACTAACTAACTAACTAACTAACTAACTAACTAACTAAACTACTAACTTAAATATATGTGAGGTTTCCGACTCTGGATACTGAGATGTTAATCCCAAAAGTATGAATAGAGCAAAAAGTATGAAATTGATAGCACAGCTAAACTATCTATTACTACGAAAAGAATGTCCGGAGCACAGAAAAGGAAGTTGAAAAAGATGCTTCAAAGGAAAAATCGGATTCTCCCTCAATATCTGCGGCAAAGAGGATCAAAGAGAGAGCTTGATGGTGGAATAAGATAAGAGCCGCCGTCTTACACCATACTTGCCAGAAGAAGACACCTGGACGATCTCTGCTATGCAGTTTACGATTCCGGTAATCCGACAGGCATAATTTCAATAAACCAGCAGAGTAAGGTAGAAGATCAGTATGGGCGTGATGTTGATGAGTTTGGCATCTCACCAATGTGTTAAAACCCTGAGGAACTTGGTGGAAAGTATTCCTTCTCCATGGGATGGCGCTAAGCTGGGAGTGGCAAAAAAGAAAAGGCTTCCGGTGCTCTTTAAGTTACTCTTATTAAAATGCGGATAACTCCAGTTTAATGCCGTGTATGGCCCTCCTCGACCGCACTTTTCTTCCCCCCATTGTGCGGTAATTGCAATTCCGGAGAAAAGAAGTGCTACCAGTAACTCTCAGCATGGGCGAGATGTTGATGAGTTTGGCTTTTTGCCAATGTGTTAACACCCTAAGGAATTTCTCCATGAATGGTTCGGTTATTTGAAGAGATCCCTTCGGGGTGTACGTGTTGACTGTGATTTAAACCCAAATTCGTGGGAAGAGAATGTGGATTAAAGGACTGATACACATTAAAATCTATACTTTTGGATAAGTTCGTTGCTTTTGCCGCGACAACAGAGGATTGACTGTGGAACTAGGCAATGTGTTGGAAATGAGTTGGTGAAACCGGATAGATATAGGGGTTAAAAAATTATCCACAAGTATACCTGGAATACTTTACAATTTGAGATTTATGTTACAAAAATCTGGTCTCCTTTAAGGTTCACAATATTTCAATAAATTTTGCATATTGCATACATACATAGAGCCACACAAATACATACATACATACATACATATATACATGCATTCCGAATAAACATAAAACATATTTCACTTTCAGTTCAAATAACACCGTTACCTATATTTTTTGGCAAGGATATTGCAAAACATGTACAATAAGCAAACAATACAACAACACAAACAGAAAAATAATAACAACAACAACAACGAACAAAAGCAACAAAAAAGGAACTAGTATAAAGAATGAAATGAATATGGTTTGCCAATGGCACAATTGACTTAAATTGACTCTGTTGTTTTTGTTGTTGTTGTTGTTACAGCAAATATACAAAAAATTTTTCCGAAAAAAATAACTTTTTTAAATTTCTAAATGATGTTGAACTTTAATATGGCCACCAACATATTGCTGGGTTTATTGTATTGCATATTTTAAGGCAGTTTTTGTTGGTTATTAGTGTAGCCTATATTTGGGATAGTTTTATTTTTTTTGGTTACTAAATGACAATTATTGTAAGTTTAATTTGTGACAACAAATTTCAGCCAATATTGTTTAAAATAAATTTTTTAGGTTTTGCCATTTGTGTTGGTTTCATTATAATTCCTATGAGGTCACATGCAAAGGCCAAAAATTTGCTGATTATGTGCAGTGGACTGTTGAAAATTAATGTGGGTTTAAATTAGACAGATATAAGGAAAAAATTGTTAAAAAAAATATTTAAATAAATTAATGTAAATGTGCAAAAAAAACTAAGGCTTATTTTGAACATAATTTAACTTAACTAAATGTTTAATAGTCTTTCATGTTGAAATCCTTTTTATTTGGCTGCAAGCTTAAACAAGTTTCAAGCTGGTTTTCTAGGCATTTTTAATAGCTAACGTTTCTTTTAAAACATTAATCACCCACATAACTTCTGCACCCACTTCATAGAGTATGCAAAATTTTAATTAATTTTGAAAATTATATACACTTTTTTTACAGTTAATTGTATAGATTTTTATCTTGCTTTTAAAGCCAACTTTTTATTATTTTAAATTGTATAATTTTTTCCATACACACACTCAACTTTTTAACAAGTTTTTTTACATATTACATTGTTACAAAAATGAATACGTACATTTTTCTATATTCTCTACTTGATATTTGTGTTAAGGAATGGCAAGAAATAAATAGATATGTTGACATCACCATGAGCTGCTAATATAATAAGTCAATTCCCTTAGCGTTTAACCAAACAAGCGAACAATCAAAATAAACCAAACAATCTCAAAAAGAGCTTAGTTAGAGTAGATAGGGGAAGGCTAACTCAGGAAAATAACAAAAATTAAACAAATATTTCAAGATTTTCAAAAGGAAACTTCAAAATTTTTCAGCATAACCTAAAAAATTTGCTTAAAAAAGCTTGTTTACTGGATTTACGCTAGTTATTTACATTGTTTACCTCAAGTCTATAAATAACAAGACATCTTGTTTTCATTAATTCTATAAAAGCCTTAAGAAAATTGGTGACATTATGTTTTTTTTTCTCTAATTACTATGTTTTTCATGTTGTTTACATTGTTGACATTAGGTAAACAATTGTACATTTTCCAAAATATATTCATAATTTAATCAAAAATACCATAATTAAAGTGATTTTGTAGTTTTTTATAAAATTTTTTATTATATGTCTAGTTTACTTAATTCTTTACATTGTTTACATAATGTCAACAATTGCAAAAAATATTTTTTGAATAAAAATTAATTTACTTATAACCAATAACGGAATAATTATAATTTTACATTATTTTTACCTTATTTACCTCGTCCTTTACATTGTTTACATGGTGTCAAAAATTGTGAAAGTTCATTCTAACACCTCAACTAATATGAAAAATAGTAAAATTTGGTGTTTAAAACTTGTTTACCTAATTCTTTACATTGTTTACATATTGTCAACAAATGTAAAAAATATTTTTTTCAACTAAATTTACTTTACTCATAACCAATAACGGAATAATTAGAATTTTACATTATTTTTACCTTATTTACCTCGTTCTTTACATTGTTTACATGGTGTAAAAATTGTGAAAAATAATATTTTTCGTTTTAACTCTTCAACTAATACGATGGTAAAATTTGGTATTTCAGACTTGTTTACCTAATTCTTTACATTGTTTACATAATGTCAACAATTGTTAAGAATAATATTTTCAATTAAAGTTACTTTACATAATAATTGGTATTTTACATTATTTTTATCTTGTTTACCCATTCTTTACATTGTTTACATGGTGAAAAAAATTATTAAATGTTTTATTTTTCATTCCACCTCTTCAACTTAAAAGAAGAATAGTATAATTTCTCATTTTTGCCTTATATACCTAATTCTTTACATTGTTTACATCATGTCAACAATTGTAAAAAATAATTTTTTTCAATATAACTTACTTTACTTATGACGAATAATGGAATAATTGGTATTTTACATAAGTTTTACCTTATTTACCTAATTCTTTACATTGTTTACATAATGTCAACAATTGTAAAAATAATTTTTTTAATTAAACTTACTTTACTTCTAAATAATAATGGAATAATTAGTATTTTACATTATTTTTACCTTATTTACCTAATTCTTTACATTGTTTACATAATGTCAACAAATGTAAAAATTATTTTTTTTTCAATAAAACTTACTTTACTTATGACGAATAACGGAATAATTGGTATTTTACATTATTCATAATTCTTTACATTGTTTACATAATGTCAACAATTGTAAAAAATAATTTTTTTCATTAATACTTACTTTACTAATTACTAATAACGGAATAATTGGAATTCTACATAAATTTTACCTTATTTACCTAGTTCTTTACATTATGTCAACAATTGTAAAAAATATTTTTTTTTTTTTCAATAAAACTTATTTTACTTATGACGAATAACGGAATTATTGGTATTTTACATAAGTTTTACCTTATTTACCTAATTCTTTACATTGTTTACATAATGTCAACAATTGCAAATCTCGGCAAATACGCAGAATTTTTATTAAGTTTTTCAGCAGTTTTGATATTTTTAATCAACAAATTATTTCTATTAACAAAAACTAAAGATTTTATCACTTACATACATTAATTACATTGTTTACCTTATGTAAACAATTGAAAATCTCAGCAAATATGTATAATTTTTATAAAGTTTTTAAGCAGTTTTATTAGTATTTAAGGACTTTTGCTATTTTTCAGGTTTTTACTTCAATTTTACATTATTTACATAACTTTTTACATACTTTACATTATTTACCTAATGTCAACCATACTTAAAACAAGTAAATATTACAAAAATGTATCTTTTATTCATAAATATTGCTTATTTTACTTGCAATGTTTAATTTTTTACACTTTTTACATAGTTTACACATAAATTTTACATTTTTTACCTCATGTCAACAATTGTCAAAATGTGTATTTTTTTAATAACTTATTATATCTGTTAACAAAAACTAAAGATTTTATTATTTTAAGCATTAATTATATTGTTTACTCTATGTAAACTATTGCAAATATCAGGAAATACGCCGAATTTTTATAAAGCTTTTAAGCAGTTTTGTTAGTATTTAATGACTTTTGCTTTTTTAATTTTTTACTTTAATTTTTCATTTCTTACTTTTCATTTTTACACTTTTTATTACTTTAGACATTCATTACATTGTTTACCTTATGTAAAAAATTGAAAATCTCAGCAAATACGCAGAATTTTTATAAAGTTTTTAAGCCGTTTTCTTAGTATTTAATGGATTTAGCTATTTTCCAAGTTTTTACTTCAATTTTACATTATTTACATAACTTTTTACATACTTTACATTATTTACTAAGGTCAACTACACTTAAAACTAGTAAATATTAAAAAAATTTCACTTTTACTAATAAATATTGTTTACTTTACTTTCAATGTTTAATTTTCTACACGTTTTACATAGTTTACATACAAATTTTACATATTTTACCTCATGTCAACAATTCTCAAAATGTGTATTTTTTAATAACTTATTATATCTGTTAACAAAAACTAAAGATTTTATTATTTTAGACATTAATTACATTGTTTACCTTATGTAAACAATTGAAAATCTCAGCAAATACGCGGAATTTTTACAAAGTCTTTAAGTAGTTTTGATATTTTTAATCAACAAATTATTTCTATTAACAAAAACTAAAGATTTTATCACTTTATACATTAATTACATTGTTTACCTTATGTAAACAATTGAAAATCTCAGCAAATGCCCAGAATTTTTATAAAGTTTTTAAGCCGTTTTGTTAGTATTTAATGGCTTTAGCTATTTTCCAAGTTTTTACTTCAATTTTACATTATTTACATGACTTCTTACATACTTTACATTATTTACCTTATGTCAACTATACTTAAAACTAGTAAATATTACAAAAATTTCACTTTTACTAATAAATATTGTTCATTTTACTTGTAATGTTTCATTTTTTTACACTTTTTATTACTTTATACATTCATTACATTGTTTACCTTATGTAAACAATTGAAAATCTCGGCAAATATGCATAATTTTTATAAAGTTTTTAAGCAGTTTTATTAGTATTTAATGACTTTTGCTATTTTCCAAGTTTTTACTTTAATTTTACATTATTTACATAACTTTTTACATACTTAACATTATTTACCTTTTGTCAACTATACTTAAAACTAGTAAATATTACAAAAATTTCACTTTTACTAATAAATATTGTTCATTTTACTTGCAATGTTTCATTTTTACACTTTTTATTACTTTAGAGATTCATTACATTGTTTACCTTATGTAAACAATTGAAAATCTCAGCAAATACGTAGAATTTTTATAAAGTTTTTCAGTGGTTTTATTAGTATTTAAGGACTTTTTTATTTTTACTTTAATTTTACTTTATTTACATGTTATTTTACATACTTTACATTATTTACCTAATGTCAACAATTCTAAAAACTTGACAAAATTACTAAAATTTCACTGTTATGCTTGAATGTTAAGGAAATAAATATTTTTCTACATATTTACATAGTTTACCTCATGTAAACAATTAAAAATCTGGCTACACATACCACACAAATCTATTTGCTTACAAAACTTCTAACAAATAATGTGCTTAAAATTTACATTCTTTACCTCATGTAAACAACTCATTAACTTAGAAAATTCCCTAAAACTGACAGTTTTTCTTTTAAAAATCTAAATATTAAAGAAAACACTTTATGGACCTGTAGTTTACTTCCCTTACTTAAGATTACATTTACGTATACACTTAGACGCATACAAGTATTGTTAACACAATTGACATTTTCAGCAATTTTATTGCATGCATATCAAGAGACATTTATTTAACTGTCTTACTGTTTTTACAATTTTCAACTGATTTTCTCTCAATTTTGGGGAGAACAAGAGAGCAAGAAAGAGGGATTACATATATGTAAATAGTAAAAAAATGTAAGATGTCAAAGTTGCTATATAAAGAAACTGACAGTTAAATTGTAGATTTAAAAAAAAACAGTATTGAAAACAAACAGTGAATGTAAGAAAAAGTATTTATAGAAAATAAATTACACAAATAAAATGCTAAAGAGTATTATAAGGCAAAAAACTTATTAATGCAATTTTTCTATAATTTTACCCTTAACTGTTATTACAAATTGCAATAGCAATTATCATTGTCAGCTATTTATTGTTGTAGTTATTATTGCAAACAAATATTTGATTTTTATCATAACTTATATTTCTACTTAAGTAAACTCATGTCAATGGCAAATACAAAAATTCGAAAAATTCTTCTACCTGAAAAAAAGAAACATTACAATGTATAAAAATAATTGTAGAACAAGAATCAGGAAAAACACTTACAACTGCAACAGAACTCAAACAGCATGTTTACATGTACAGTATGTTTAAAGATGAAATGTAGCAAATATCAGGTATACAACCCTCTTACCCAAAAAGCAAAAAAACCCAACAGGAAAAAGTTGAAAAACTTTTCAACACCAAAAACACACAAAAAATAATTGCAAAAAATCTTGGCAATTGCACATGTAGAATGGAGTACTTTCAGTTATGTCCATAAATGTTGCACGTATCAAAAAAGCAAAACTCCATTCATTACAAGACTCTTATTCTCTGAAACACTCTATACACATGGTTTGCACATGAGCTGGTTGCCAATGTATGTATGTATATATGTCTGTATGCCTGCTGCCATAGTCACTTCAATATAAACTATATACATATATAGTTTTTTGGTTTTCTTTATTGTATTGGCCAAAATATGTATGAAATGTTAACAAGTGCAGTTTTTCCTTTCATTTGTAACACACATACTAAATGGATACAAAACACATACATTTGTAAGAAAGCAAACGAGTACACCTACGTATGTTTTATTTTTTGTTTGGTCACAATGGGACCATCAATAAACACTGAAACTTAAAGCTCTATAAATAAAAATTAAACAGCGGATAATTTTAATTTGTTAGTTCAATGATTAGTCAAATGATTAATAACTAAAGTCTAGCTAAGAGTCTACTTCGGAGCTTAGCTCAGAGTCTAGTCTAAAGTTATTTAGGGTTTAATTTTGAGTCTAGTTAAATTCTTGCCTAAAGTCTAATTTAAAAACTAATCTAGAATAAAGTTTAAAGTCTAGACTGCTGTCTAGTCTCCAGTACAATCTAGAGTCCAGTCTAAAGTCTAGAACAAAGCCTTAATCTAATTTACAGTACAATTTGCAATCTAGCCTAGAGTGTAGTATAGAGTCTGATATTAAGTATAGTTCAAAATCTAAACTTCAGTATAGAGTCTAGTCTAAAGTTAAGCATAGTACTTATTCTTGTCTGGTCTAGAGTCAAGTCTAGAGTTTAGTGTAGAGTGTAGTGTAGAGTGTAGTCCAGAGTATAGTCTAGTCTAGAGTACAGTGTAGCGTGCAGTCTGAAGTTTGGTCTAGAGTGTAGTCTGAAGTCTTTTCCAAGGTGTAGTCTAGAGTCTAGTCCAGAGTTTAGTCTCAAGTCCAGTCTCGAGACTAGTCTCAAGTCCAGTCTCGAGACAAGTCTCAAGTCTAGCCCCGTATCAAGTCTCGGGTATAGTCTAGAGTCTACCCTAAAGTATAACTTAGAGTCAAGTCTTGAGATTTTTCTAGAGTTTAGCCTAGAGTTAAGTCTAGTCTATAGTCTAGTCTATAGTCTAGTCTATAGTCTAGTCTATAGTCTAGTCTATATCTAGTCTATAGTCTAGTCTATAGTCTAGTCTATAGTCTAGTCTATAGTCTAGTCTATAGTCTAGTCTATAGTCTAGTCTATAGTCTAGTCTATAGTCTAGTCTATAGTCTAGTCTATAGTCTAGTCTATAGTCTAGTCTATAGTCTAGTCTATAGTCTAGTCTATAGTCTAGTCTATAGTCTAGTCATAGTCTAGTCTATAGTCTAGTCTATAGTCTAGTCTATAGTCTAGTCTATAGTCTAGTCTAGTCTAGTCTATAGTCTAGTCTATAGTTAGTCTATAGTCTAGTCTATAGTCTAGTCTATATCTAGTCTATAGTCTAGTCTATAGTCTAGTCTATAGTCTAGTCTATAGTCTAGTCTATAGTCTAGTCTATAGTCTAGTCTATAGTCTAGTCTATAGTCTAGTCTATAGTCTAGTCTATAGTCTAGTCTATAGTCTAGTCTATAGTCTAGTCTAGAGTCAGTCTATAGTCTAGTCTATAGTCTAGTCTAGAGTCTAGTCTATAGTCTAGTCTAATTAGTCTAGTCTAGGTCTATAGTCTAGTCCTATAGTCTAGTCTATAGTTAGTCTATAGTCTAGTCTATAGTCTAGTCTATAGTCTAGTCTATAGTCTAGTCTATAGTCTAGTCTAGAGTCATAGTCTAGTCTATAGTCTAGTCTATAGTCTAGTCTATAGTCTAGTCATAGTCTAGTCTATAGTCTAGTCTATAGTCTAGTCTATAGTCTAGTCTATAGTCTAGTCTATAGTCTAGTCTATAGTCTAGTCTATAGTCTAGTCTATAGTCTAGTCGATAGTCTAGTCCTATAGTCTAGTCTATAGTCCTAGTCTATAGTCTAGTCTATAGTCTAGTCTATAGTCATAGTTCTATAGTCTAGTCTATAGTCTAGTCTATAGTCTAGTCTATAGTCTAGTCTAGTAGTCATAGTCTATAGTCTAGTCTAGTCTAGGTCTAGTCTATAGTCCTAGTCTATAGTCTAGTCTATAGTCTAGTCTATCTAGTCTATAGTCTAGTCTATAGTCTAGTCGTCTATAGTCTAGTCTATAGTCTATCTAGTCTATAGTCTAGTCTATAGTCTAGTCTATAGTCTAGTCTATAGTCTAGTCTATAGTCTAGTCTATAGTCTAGTCTATAGTCTAGTCTATAGTCTAGTCTATAGTCTAGTCTATAGTCTAGTCTATAGTCTAGTCTATATCTAGTCTATAGTCAGTCTATAGTCTAGTCTAGTCTAGTCTATTCTAGTCTATAGTCTAGTCTATAGTCTAGTCTATAGTCTAGTCTATAGTCTAGTCTATAGTCTCTAGTCTATAGTCTAGTCTATAGTCTAGTCTATAGTCTAGTCTATAGTCTAGTCTATAGTCTAGTCTATAGTCTAGTCTATTCTAGTCTATAGTCTAGTCTATAGTCTAGTCTATAGTCTAGTCTATAGTCTAGTCTATAGTCTAGTCTATAGTCTAGTCTATAGTCTAGTCTATAGTCTAGTCTTAGTCTAGTCTATAGTCTAGTCTATAGTCTAGTCTATAGTCTAGTCTATAGTCTAGTCTATAGTCTAGTCTATAGTCTAGTCTATAGTCTAGTCTATAGTCTAGTCTATAGTCTAGTCTATAGTCTAGTCTATAGTCTAGTCTATAGTCTAGTCTATAGTCTAGTCTATAGTCTAGTCTATAGTCTAGTCTATAGTCTAGTCTTAGTCTAGTCTATAGTCTAGTCTATAGTCTAGTCTATAGTCTAGTCTATAGTCTATTGTCTATAGTCTAGTCTATAGTCTGGTCTAGTCTATAGTCTATAGGCTATAGTCTAGTCTATAGTCTGGTCTAGTCTATAGTCTTAGGCTATAGTCTAGTCTAGTCTATAGTCTATAGTCTTTAGTCTATAGTCTTAGTCTATAGTCTAGTCTATGGTCTAGTCTATGGTCTAGTCTAGTCTAGTCTAGTCTAGTCTAGTCTAGTCTAGTCTAGTCTAGTCTAGTCTAGTCTAGTCTAGTCTGGTCTGGTCTGGTCTGTCTGGTCTGGTCTGGTCTGGTCTGGTCTGGTCTAGTCTAGTCTTGTCTACACTATCTAGGTTATACTCTAGTCCATAGTCTAGTCAATAGTCTAGTCTATAGTCTAGTGTCTGTTCTTCAAACTTTTATTTGTCTTTTAATATTTTCTTACTATTAACGGGTTTTAGTACCCATGGTCCTTTTTGTACGCTTTCGTTTTCATCTGTATCTGTACCCTAACTTTCTTCCAGACCCTCGAGATAAATGTAAAACCATAAAAGTAAAAATGTTTTTCGTTTCGTTTTCATTACAATTGTGCAGTGTTGTGTTGTTTATTTATATTTACAGGTAACTAATGGTTGCATGCTTCGCATGAATGTTTATATCCTTCATTTTATATTTCTACGAATCAGTTTCTGTTGTGGTTTGGTTTCCTGATATTTTTCGTTCTTGTTGTTGCTCTGCTTGTACGTACGTACATATATTCCATTTATTTCCTTTTACATTTTGGTATTGTCCCTTCATTTAATTTTTATTCGTATCGTTTATGTTGCACGTAATTGAATTTTTAAGATTTTTCTTCAATTCTACTAATTGAAAACGAAGTTATATGTATGTTTTTGTTGTTGCTGCTGCTGGTGTTGTTGGTTTTTCTTTTAACATGTCATGATTGAGTATATATAAGGTTTTTAGTGTTTGTTTGGTATTGTTAGTTTTTGTGGTTGATTTTTTTAAGTATTTAATTTAAACAATTTTCAAGTGAAAGAGAATTACAATTAAGTGCAGTTTTTTCCTTTTTTCGTGTAAATGTGTTTCTGGGGGATTAGTTCAGTTAAGTGGTTTTGGGTGTTAACATCAATTATTTGAAAAAAAGTTAGAGAAATTGTTAAAGATTTTTAGATTTATTACATCATTTTTAATATTCTTTTATTATTTATATTAAACTAAAAGGTTAATATATCTTGTTCCATAAGTTGTTTAAGAAAAAAATTAAATTTTGCGTTCTGTCCCCCATGCGTATAATTGCTATATAACAAATTGTATATTCCTCATACGCCTTAGGTCTTTAAAATCCTTAAATACACAAGTAGCAACAATTTTGTGTTACACGATTATTTTTTTCATTTCTTTCCTGACAACATTTAAATATTTTATATATTTAAACCATGTCAGTGACCATGTGGGTTATATTATTTTTTTTTGCAAAATTTCCCTTCTTAGCCTAGAGCTAAAAATGTAACAGTATGGCGCATACATACATACAAAGATGGTAAGAGACATAGATAGTAAAAGTAGCAAGCAGCATAACAAAAGTGTAATAGCACTTGTCACTTGTCTGTCAATAGGTCAAAACCTTTAGGCCATATACCATGTAAGTTTTCTATACAACAAATAAGAAAGAAATAACAACAAATAGTGAAAATATAGAAAACATCAGCAATGTTAAAATAATAACAGCAACAGCAGCAAGTTTGTATAACGAAAAAAATTCTGCTTAGAATATAGTAGAGAATGGCAAAACTCTAGTGACATTTATAACACAATACTTACAAACAAGTACATACTTGAAGCCTACTACTAACACATGTGCAGCTGTATTCTCTATATGACAGTGATGGGTAACACTAAAACTATTTAATATAAAATATGGTCTAAATACAGTACTTTTGGAGTTTCGTCTAGATTCTATATTAGAAACTTGTCTAGAGACTAGTAAAGATTACAGTTAAGTATAAAGACTATTATATAGAGTGTCGTCTACTGAATATTGCAGAGTATAGACTACAGTCTAGCGTAGAGCTTTAGTAGTACAACGTCTAGTATAGGGTCTGGTATAGAGTGTAGCTGAGCGTATAGTCTATAGTCTCATATAGAATCTGGTGTAGATTTTATTCTAGTGTCTAGTCTAGAATCTAGCGTAGAGTTTCGTTAACAGTCTATCCTAGAGCGTAGTAGTCTAGTTTGCATTCTAGTTAAGAGTCTTGTTTAGTGTAGAATATAGTATAAAGTCTAGCATTGATTCCAGTTCAGAGACTAGTATAGAGTCAAGTGTCTAGTCTCGAGTCTAGTTAAGAGAATATTCTAGAGTTTGGTCTAGAGTCTAGTATAGGACCAGTGTAGATTATAGTATAGAGTCTAGTCTACAGTGTAGGCTACAGTCTAGTCTGCAGTCTAGCGTAGATTCCAGCTTAGAGTCGAATGTATAATCTAGTATAGAGTCTAGTCTAAAGTTTCACATAGAATCTGGTATAGAGTATATTCGAGAGTCTAGTCTATAATCTAGAAGATAGTCCCGTCAACAGTCTAGTCTGGAGTGTAGTATAGAATTAGTTTAGAGTGTAGCGTCAAATATATTCTTTAATCCAGTCCAGAGTCGAGAATAGAGTTTAGTATAGAGTCCAGTGTAGATCCTAGTCTAGAGTTTAGTATATTCTAGAGACTAACCCATAGTCTAGCCTATAGTGTAGTTTATAGTCTTGTCTATAATCTTGTCTATAGTCTAATATATAGTCTAGTATATAGTCTAGTATATAGTCTAGTATATAGTCTAGTATATGGTCTTGTCTTTAGTCTAGTTTATAGGCTAGTATACCGTATAGTCTAGTCTATCGTCTAGTCGATAGTATATGGTCTATTCTATAGTTTAGTTTATAGTGTAGTCTATAGTCTATTCTATAGTCTAATCTATAGAATATAGATTAGACTATAGACTAGTCTATAGTCTAGTCTATAGTGTAGTCTATAGTCTAGTCTATAGTCTAGTCTATAGACTAGTCTATAGTCTAATCTATAGTCTAGTCTATAGTCTGGTCTATAGTCTAGTCTATATAGTCTAGTCTATATAGTCTAGTCTATAGTATAGTCTATAGTCTAGTCTATATTCTAGTCTATAGTCTAGTCTATAGTCTAGTCTATAGTCTAGTTTATAGTCTAGTCGATAGACTAGTCTATAGTCTAGTCTATAGTCTAGTCTACAGGCTAGACTATAGTCAAGTCAATAGTCTAGTGTATGGTGTAGTCTATAGTCTAGATCGGGTTTGGAGTATTACAATTTTTGTAAACTTACTTCTGTACAAAAACGTATGTAGGATTTAGTGATGTGCACAACGCTGCTCTACACAGACACTTCATTTCTTTAGAATACTTGACGTACTCATTCTAATAGAAATGTTTTAAGCTAAGGATGATAAAACGAGTAGAGATGTTTTACTAGAGTTTATATTGCTATACTTGGCTGATAGAGAATGTATGCTGAGTAAAAACTGTAGCCTACTTTGAAGAGTAAAATATATGAAGTTATTTAAAACTTCTAAGAATAATTCTAAGAAAAATTGAACGTTAGAGAAAGACCACAGGTTTAGTATAAGTTAAAGCTGATTAAAATAAACACTATATGAGACACATGATCAGTAATAAGAAATTTAAGTTAGAAAATTTGTAGTATACATTTAGGCTGAACGAACTCAAACTTTGGTTAGTAGTGATCGCATTTTAAGAACTAATGATCTAAATAAGAATTAAGAAGTCTTATGGTGCCATTACTTTTTGAGTATGAATTCTCTAGGAAGAATGTTTCCATTTACCTTTTAAAGCCTACTTTCCCTTGTAATTCTAGTAACAGAAAAACAAAGCATTCCAAACCAAAATAACTTTAACATTTCATTATTACAACAATATTTTTCTTTACAAAAACTTGCTCCACTCGAGAGGGAAAGAAAAAACTCATACATCAAGCTGCATGCAATACTAGAGAATCTTCTATTTACTAGACATTATAAAAATGCCATAGGCCAAAGAAAAAAGAAGAAAAACAAACAAAAAATACATTACACAAGAAAGATGTGTGTAAAAAAAAGAAAATAAATGAAATGGAAGAAAAACTTTGGTACAAACAACATCAACAACTCGTAGGAGAAGAAGCAAAAAAAAAAATGACGAACAAAATCCATTAACAATAACGATGTATGAAGGCCATTCAAGGCAGAAAAGGAAAAACACAAGACATGTATGAAAACAATCTTCATTGTGGTAATAATCGAATTTAATAGTTCCAGGCAAATCTATAAGAAAATAATGTGTTTATTGGTTGGGGGTTAAAGGCTAGACTGGTGTTTGGCAGGCATATAAATTAGGCTGAAACTTAAGATGAAATCGAGACAATGACAGTTGCCCTATAATGAAGCTATTGTGATGAGTTTATTCCAACAGTAGACCAAGACAGGTGACTTCCTAAGGGCATGACAGTAAACTTTCTGCTCAAGAGATAAGCTTACGGATTGCGTCTTTTACCCCACCCAATAAACATTTTCTAAAAATAATTCTTCGTTTAAGTTAGCCCTATCACATACATATGTATCTAAGTAATCTTATATTTCAATAGATGGACACACTGCCATCTAGAATGAGTGATGATTTAGGTCATTAGTAATAATGTTACATTATGATGTAATTAGTTGATGGGAAAAAAAAGGGAAAAAGTTTAATTTTTTCTATAGATTTTTGTTGACATAATTAATAGAAGAATTTCTATAATGGGTCACACTAATTGAGACAAACAACAGCAATTTGATTATTGTCTAAAAATAAGAGAAATCTAATAAAGTTGTTGATACATGAAATATGATTAATAGATTAAACAATATTAAAAATTAAGAAGAGGTAAATAAACTAAATTGAAAACGAAAGTATATATTTAGGAATAGCAGTTAATTTCAAGCTATTAATTGAGAAAAATATAATTAGTTACCCAAACGTTCCGATTCTCTTATAAAGTGCTTATTGTCTTTACAATGAATTGTTTCATAATTTCATCATGCAATTATGTTGTTGTCTTATTTGTAACATTATTTTGATGACTATTTTTTTTTACCCTACATCGATACAGTAAGTATGTTGCGTTTGTTGTGAAGTTTGTAAAACACATAATATACATTAACCCAGTTTTAATTCAGTTCTAGCACAGATGTAGTTCAGGTATAGTTCAGTTGTAATTCAATTGTAGGACAGTTCTAATTCAGTTTTGGTTCAGTTGTTGCGTTGCGTTTGTTGTGAAGTTTGTAAAACACATAATATACATTAACCCAGTTTTAGTTCAGTTCTAACACAGATGTAGTTCAGGTATAGTTCAGTTGTAATTCAATTGTAGGGCAGTTCTAATTCAGTTTTGGTTCAGTTCTAATTTGGTTCTAGTTCTGTTCTAGCTCTGTTCTAGTTCTGTTCTAGTTCTGTTCTAGTTCTGTTCTAGTTCTGTTCTAGTTCTGTTCTAGTTCTGTTCTAGTTCTGTTCTAGTTCTGTTCAGGTTCTGTTCTAGTTCTGTTCTAGCTCTGTTCTAGTTCAGTTCTAGTTCTGTTCTAGTTCTTTTCTAGTTCCGTTCTAGTTCTGTTCTAGTTCTGTTCTAGTTCTGTTCTAGTTCTGTTCTAGTTCTGTTCTAGTTCTAGTTCTGTTCTAGTTCTGTTCTAGTTCTGTTCTAGTTCTGTTCTAGTTCTGTTCTAGTTCTGTTCTAGTTCTGTTCTAGTTCTGTTCTAGTTCTGTTCTAGTTCTGTTCTAGATCTGTTCTAGTTCTGTTCTAGTCTGTTCTAGTTCTGTTCTAG
Organism: Lucilia sericata; assembly: GCF_015586225.1. Lineage (NCBI taxonomy): Eukaryota > Metazoa > Arthropoda > Insecta > Diptera > Calliphoridae > Lucilia > Lucilia sericata. The sequence continues at coordinate 20,265 of NW_023994741.1, forward strand.
TTCTGTTCTAGTTCTGTTCTAGTTCTGTTCTAGTTCTGTTCTAGTTCTGTTCTAGTTCTGTTTAGTTCTGTTCTAGTTCTGTTCTAGTTCTGTTCTAGTTCTGTTCTAGTTCCTGTTCTAGTTCTGTTCTAGTTCTGTTCTAGTTCTGTTCTAGTTCTGTTCTAGTTCTGTTCTAGTTCTGTTCTAGTTCTGTTCTAGTTCTGTTCTAGTTCTGTTCTAGTTCTGTTCTAGTTCTGTTCTAGTTCTGTTCTAGTTCTGTTCGAGTTCTGTTCTAGTTCTGTTCTAGTTCTGTTCTAGTTCTGTTCTAGTTCGTGTTCTAGTTCTGTTCTAGTGTTCTAGTTCTGTTCTAGTTCTGTTCTAGTTCTGTTCTAGTTCTGTTCTAGTTCTGTTCTAGTTCTGTTCTAGTTCTGTTCTAGTTCTGTTCTAGTTCTGTTCTAGTTCTGTTCTAGTTTCTGGTTCTAGTTCTGTTCTAGTTCTGTTCTAGTTCTGTTCTAGTTCTGTTCTGTTCTAGTTCTGTTCTAGTTCTGTTCTAGTTCTGTTCTAGTTCTGTTCTAGTTCTGTTTCTAGTTTCTGTTCTAGTTCTGTTCTAGTTCTGTTCTAGTTCTGTTCTAGTTCTGTTCTAGTTCTGTTCTAGTTCTGTTCTAGTTCTGTTCTAGTTCTGTTCTAGGTTCTGTTCTAGTTCTGTTCTAGTTCTGTTCTAGTTCTGTTCTAGTTCTGTTCTAGTTCTGTTCTAGTTCTGTTCTAGTTCTGTTCTAGTTCTGTTCTAGTTCTGTTCTAGTTCTGTTCTAGTTCTGTTCTAGTTCTGTTCTAGTTCTGTTCTAGTTCTGTTCTAGTTCTGTTCTAGTTCTGTTCTAGTTCTGTTCTAGTTCTGTTCTAGTTCTGTTCTAGTTCTGTTCTAGTTCTGTTCTAGTTCTGTTCTAGTTCTGTTCTAGTTCTGTTCTAGTTCTGTTCTAGTTCTGTTCTAGTTCTGTTCTAGTTCTGTTCTAGTTCTGTTCTAGTTCTGTTCTAGTTCTGTTCTAGTTCTGTTCTAGTTCTGTTCTAGTCTGTTCTAGTTCTGTTCTAGTTCTGTTCTAGTTCTGTTCTAGTTCTGTTCTAGTTCTGTTCTAGTTCTGTTCTAGTTCTGTTCTAGTTCTGTTCTAGTTCTGTTCTAGTTCTGTTCTAGTTCTGTTCTAGTTCTGTCTAGTTCTGTTCTAGTTCTGTTCTAGTTCAGTTCTAGTTCAGTTCTAGTTCAGTTCTAGTTCAGTTCTAGTTCAGTTCTAGTTCAGGTTCTAGTTCAGTTCTAGTTCAGTTCTAGTTCAGTTCTAGTTCAGTTCTAGTTCAGTTCTAGTTCAGTTCTAGTTCAGTTCTAGTTCAGTTCTAGTTCAGTTCTAGTTCAGTTCTAGTTCAGTTCTAGTTCAGTTCTAGTTCAGTTCTAGTTCAGTTCTAGTTCAGTTCTAGTTCAGTTCTAGTTCAGTTCTAGTTCAGTTCTAGTTCAGTTCTAGTTCAGTTCTAGTTCAGTTCTAGTTCAGTTCTAGTTCAGTTCTAGTTCAGTTCTAGTTCAGTTCTAGTTCAGTTCTAGTTCAGTTCTAGTTCAGTTCTAGTTCAGTTCTAGTTCAGTTCTAGTTCAGTTCTAGTTCAGTTCTAGTTCAGTTCTAGTTCAGTTCTAGTTCAGTTCTAGTTCAGTTCTAGTTCAGTTCTAGTTCAGTTCTAGTTCAGTTCTAGTAGTTCTAGTTCAGTTCTAGTTCAGTTCTAGTTCAGTTCTAGTTCAGTTCTAGTTCAGTTCTAGTTCAGTTCTAGTTCAGTTCTAGTTCAGTTCTAGTTCAGTTCTAGTTCAGTTCTAGTTCAGTTCTAGTTCAGTTCTAGTTCAGTTCTAGTTCAGTTCTAGTTCAGTTCTAGTTCAGTTCTAGTTCAGTTCTAGTTCAGTTCTATTGCAGTTTCAGTTATTCATTCTAAGGAATTGTTTGAGCAATGTTGAGGGAAATAATATAGTCGGTCTTGATCTATTAAAATTTCCTACTTGTTTTGCATTTAACAATTATATTTTTATGTTTTCTTTTTAATTTTTTCAAATCATGCACGTTTTCACTCAAGGTAAAGTATTACACCCTTCCCCCTTCTATAACTCCACGACCATTACACTGGCTTTATGCGCTGATGAAATTAAGTTGGTGTCAATCTTTAGGTTACTTGGTTAATTTTGGTTTTAAGCATTTTCATTCATTACGGGTTTTATGTTGGGTTTCTATTTAATTTTAAATTGCCATGTAACACGTTTTGGTAGTTTCTAAGATTTATTTAATTTTTTTTTTTTCAAAAGCCAAATGAAAACATGCATTTGTCACGAAGTTTTGTGCTGTTTTTATCGCATAAAATGAACAAATATTTAAATTTTTGTGTGTAACGTGCTACTTTTTGTTTTCTTAACTAAAATTAAATTAGTAAAAGGAACTTGCAAAATATGATTACAATATAATTAGATCCGGCTTAAGTGAATGGAAAACATGTAATGTTTTGTTATAGATATAAATTAAATTCAAATAACTGCAAGTTTAAGTATTTAATATGCAAATAGAGATCAAGATCAAAATATTGGTTTATTTGAATAAAATTGTATAAATGTTACAAGCCACTTCTTAAAAAAATTCATTTCAGATAACTTAATGTATTCTTAGATACTAGAATGTAAGTTAATAACTGGCTAAGTCTGATATAATAGAGAGAAATGAAGATCAAAAGTAGCGCTTACCGTCTTCTTTTTAGAAGATGTGATCATTCACAGCATCGTAAAAGCTCCTTTTACGCAGTACATATTATGTATGTAAAACACATTTTAATTTTCCTAAGTAACTCGAAACATTATTTTAATATGACGACGTCTACTTGTTCCATCACTATATCTATATTCCTACCATAGATTATAACCATGTCAGTAACTAGTTCATCTGTGTTATATCTCTTCAAGCAAAAAGCATCTGTATTCAGATCTCATCCATATCATTCATACCCTTCTCATCTACTTTTCAATCAAAAATTTTTATTGAAAACTTTACAACAGAAATATGACGAAAAAATAAAATTCCCATAAACCTAAACAATGATTGTAGGTTAAACATAGAAAAAAATGTGTTTGCAAAATTTGCAAATTTCCAGAGAAATTTTTGTTTTCAATTTTCATACAAACAAACTATAATGAATTGAGAAACCTGAACAACAAAAAAAACAATGAATAAAAAAATTAAATGAAATTGAAAGTATAAAAATTTGTAAACAACTTAATTAAAAGATGGTTTCTTACCTAGAAATCATAACAATAATAAAACAAACAATATATTGTAAAAGAGCTCGGTCGACGATATAATACCCTACAACAGCGAAATACGCAAGGCCTAGTAAGCCGACTAGAGTGATCATTAGTAATTAAGTAATTAATTCTGTTCTGGTTCTGTTCTAGTTCTGTTCTAGTTCTGTTCTAGTTCTGTTCTAGTTTTGTTCTAGTTCTTTACTAGTTCTGTTCTAGTTCTGTTCTAGTTCTGTTCTAGTTCTGTTCTAGTTCTGTTCTAGTTCTGTTCTAGTTCTGTTCTAGTTCTGTTCTAGTTATGTTCTAGTTCTGTTCTAGATCTGTTCTAGTTCTGTTCTAGTTCTGTTCTAGTTCTGTTCTAGTTCTGTTCTAGTTCTGTTCTAGTTCTGTTCTAGTTCTGTTCTAGTTCTGTTCTAGTTCTGTTCTAGTTCTGTTCTGTTCTAGTTCTGTTCTAGTTCTGTTCTAGTTCTGTTCTAGTTCTGTTCTAGTTCTGTTCTAGTTCTGTTCTAGTTCTGTTCTAGTTCTGTTCTAGTTCTGTTCTAGTTCTGTTCTAGTTCTGTTCTAGTTCTGTTCTAGTTCTGTTCTAGTTCTGTTCTAGTTCTGTTCTAGTTCTGTTCTAGTTCTGTTCTAGTTCTGTTCTAGTTCTGTTCTAGTTCTGTTCTAGTTCTGTTCTAGTTCTGTTCTAGTTATGTTCTAGTTCTGTTCTAGTTCTGTTTCTAGTTCTGTTCTAGTTCTGTTCTAGTTCTGTTCTAGTTCTGTTCTAGTTCTGTTCTAGTTCTGTTCTAGTTCTGTTCTAGTTCTGTTCTAGTTCTGTTCTAGTTCTGTTCTAGTTCTGTTCTAGTTCTGTTCTAGTTCTGTTCTAGTTCTGTTTCTAAGTTATCGTTCTAGTTCTGTTCTAGTTCTGTTCTAGTTCTGTTCTAGTTTCTGTTCTAGTTCTGTTCTAGTTCTGTTCTAGTTCTGTTCTAGTTCTGTTCTAGTTCTGTTCTAGTTCTGTTCTAGTTATGTTCTAGTTCTGTTCTAGTTCTGTTCTAGTTCTTGTCTAGTTCTGTTCTAGTTCGTTCTAGTTCTGTTCTAGTTCTGTTCTAGGTCTGTTTCTAGTTTCTGTTCTAGTTCTGTTCTAGTCTGTTCTAGTTCTGTTCTAGTTCTGTTCTAGTTCTGTTCTAGTTCTGTTCTAGTTCTGTTCTAGTTTCTGTTCTAGTTCTGTTCTAGTTTCTGTTCTAGTTCTGTTCTAGTTTCTGTTCTAGTCTGTCTAGTTCTGTCTAGTTCTGTTCTAGTTCTGTTCTAGTTCTGTTCTAGTTTCTGTTCTAGTTCTGTTTCTAGTTCTGTTCTAGTTCTGTTCTAGTTCTGTTCTAGTTCTGTTCTAGTTCTGTTCTAGTTCTGTTCTAGTTCTGTTCTAGTTCTGTTCTGTTCTAGTTCTGTTCTAGTTCTGTTCTAGTTCTGTTCTAGTTCTGTTCTAGTTATGTTCTAGTTCTGTTCTAGTTCTGTTCTAGTCTGTTCTAGTTCTGTTCTAGTTCTGTTCTAGTTCTGTTCTAGTTCTGTTCTAGTTCTGTTCTAGTTCTGTTCTAGTTCTGTTCTAGTTCTGTTCTAGTTCTGTTCTAGTTCTGTTCTAGTTCTGTTCTAGTTCTGTTCTAGTTCTGTTCTAGTTCTGTTCTAGTTCTGTTCTAGTTCTGTTCTAGTTCTGTTCTAGTTCTGTTCTAGTTCTGTTCTAGTTCTGTTCTAGTTCTGTTCTAGTTCTGTTCTAGTTCTGTTCTAGTTCTGTTCTAGTTCTGTTCTAGTTCTGTTCTAGTTCTGTTCTAGTTCTGTTCTAGTTCTGTTCTAGTTCTGTTCTAGTTCTGTTCTAGTTCTGTTCTAGTTCGTTCTAGTTCTGTTCTAGTTCTGTTCTAGTTCTGTTCTAGTTCTGTTCTAGTTCTGTTCTAGTTCTGTTCTAGTTCTGTTCTAGTTCTGTTCTAGTTCTGTTCTAGTTCTGTTCTAGTTTCTAGTTCTGTTTCTAGTTCTGTTCTAGTTCTGTTCTAGTTCTGTTCTAGTTCTGTTCTAGTTCTGTTCTAGTTCTGTTCTAGTTCTGTTCTAGTTCTGTTCTAGTTCTGTTCTAGTTCTGTTCTAGTTCTGTTCTAGTTCTGTTCTAGTTCTGTTCTAGTTCTGTTCTGTTCTGTTCTAGTTCTGTTCTAGTTCTGTTCTAGTTCTGTTCTAGTTCTGTTCTAGTTCTGTTTCTAGTTCTAGTTCTGTTCTAGTTTCTGTCTAGTTCTGTTCCTAGTTCTGTTCTAGTTCTGTTCTAGTTCTGTTCTAGTTCTGTTCTAGTTCTGTTCTAGTTTCTGTTCTAGTTCTAGTTCTGTTCTAGTTCTGTCCTAGTTCTGTTCTAATTCTGTTCTAGTTCTGTTCTAGTTCTGTTCTAGTTCTGTTCTAGTTCTCTTCTAGTTCTGTTCTAGTTCTGTTCTAGTTCTGTTCTAGTTCTGTTCTAGTTCTGTTCTAGTTCTGTTCTAGTTCTGTTCTAGTTCTGTTCTAGTTCTGTTCTAGTTCTGTTCTAGTTCTGTTCTAGTTCTGTTCTAGTTCTGTTCTAGTTCTGTTCTAGTTCTGTTCTAGTTCTGTTCTAGTTCTGTTCTAGTTCTAGTTCTGTTCTAGTTCTGTTCTAGTTCTGTTCCAGTTCTGTTCTAGTTCTGTTCTAGTTCTGTTCTAGTTCTGTTCTAGTTCTGTTCTAGTTCTGTTCTAGTTCTGTTCTAGTTCTGTTCTAGTTCTGTTCTATAGTTCTGTTCTAGTTCTGTTCTAGTTCTGTTCTAGTTCTGTTCTGTTCTGTTCTAGTTCTGTTCTAGTTCTGTTCTAGTTCTGTTCTAGTTCTAGTTCTGTTCTAGTTCTGTTTCTAGTTCTGTTCCAGTTCTGTTCTAGTTCTGTTCTAGTTCTGTTCTAGTTCTGTTCTAGTTCTGTTCTAGTTCTGTTCTAGTTCTGTTCTAGTTCTGTTCTTGTTCTGTTCTAGTTCTGTTCTAGTTCTGTTCTAGTTCTGTTCTAGTTCTGTTCTAGTTCTGTTCTAGTTCTAGTTCTGTTCTAGTTCTGTTTTAATTCTGTTCTAGTTCTGTTCTAGTTCTGTTCTAGTTTATTTAGACTATGCATAGAAGTATTCTGAATTTAATGGTATGTGTGCGACAAACTTTATAACAAACTCGCAATACCCTTTAGTAGTTTAGGGTATAACAAATTTTACAACAGCACCAATAGTACACGTTTTTGTTTGCTATTTTAATCAAATGAAAATTATACTATGGAAAACATGTTTTTATGGCAAAATTTATTGTTATTTATAGTTTTACTTAATTTAAGAAGCAAAAAAATAATAATGTAATTTTGCATGCATGTTTAACGCAACTTGGCAAACAAGTCACGCTTGAAAACGTTAAAATTTTAACACTATTTTAACAAGAAGCTTAAAAGATTATAATTATGAATGACGTGTAAGAAGGTGAATGATGTCTCAGAGGTGCAATACTTTAAACATAGATGAAATACATAGTTTTTTTAAATGGGACTTAATTTTTAGTGTAAATAGTTAAAAATCGTAAATTGTTTTGGATTCCCGGTAAAAATACAGAAAATACAATTCCTGAGTTTGTAATAAGGTGCTAACTTCCATAGAAAATTCAAAGTACTTACTTTCTTCCTTTTGAATGTAATATTATGTAAGTCCTTTATAAACTTTAAATATTTTAAATAATTTATTAAATTGTTTATATAATTTATTCCGAACAATTTCTTGTAAATATGTAAGTAAGCGTTCTATTTTATGAAAAATGCAAATTATTAATTTCAAAAATAATCATTAAATTAACAGTAAAATAATTTTCTTTATATTTTTCCCATAAAAATATAAATAAATTTATGAAATGTAACTTTAAACCAAGAATAACATTTCATATTTAATTTGACGATTATTTTTGATATTATTAATTTGCATTTTTAAACACTTTCTCCCCCAAATCTAACAAGTCTTCTAATAGTTTTGTCCTTTACTTACAACTATGTTCTTTCAAATGGTTTGGTTACACTCAAAAGAAAATATTAGTAAATTTTAAATTTTAATGTTCATGGCATCGTAAAATAGCCTTGGATGAGCTTATACTGATGCTGATTACATTTCTAACTTTTCCTTAGAGAATAGATCTTTACGGTAAAGAAAAATATTCATTTGAGTGTAATTCATATACATATATTTACCCAGTAGTTTCGTGAGGAGTCAACGGGATCCATTTTGAGAGCATTTGTGGAAGGAGAATCCACTTTATACAAGACTATGACTAGACTATGACTCGACTACGACTAGGCTATGACTGGACTATGACTACACTATGACTAGGACTATGACTAGACTATGACTAGACTATGACTAGACTATGACTAGACTATGACTAGACTATGACTAGACTATGACTAGACTATGACTAGACTATGACTAGACTATGACTAGACTATGACTAGACTATGACTAGACTATGACTAGACTATGACTAGACTATGACTAGACTATGACTAGACTATGACTAGACTGAGACTATGACTAGACTATGACTAGACTATGACTAGACTATGACTAGACTATGACTAGACTATGACTAGACTATGACTAGACTATGACTAGACTATGACTAGACTATGACTAGACTATGACTAGACTATGACTAGACTATGACTAGACTATGACTAGACTATGACTAGACTATGACTAGACTATGACTAGACTATGACTAGACTATGACTAGACTATGACTACTATGACTAGACTATGACTAGACTATGACTAGACTATGACTAGACTATGACTAGACTATGACTAGACTATGACTAGACTATGACTAGACTATGACTAGACTATGACTAGACTATGACTAGACTATGACTAGACTATGACTAGACTATGACTAGACTATGACTAGAGACTGACTAGACTATGACTAGACTATGACTAGACTATGACTAGACTATGACTAGACTATGACTAGACTATGACTAGACTATGACTAGACTATGACTAGACTATGACTAGACTATGACTAGACTATGACTAGACTATGACTAGACTATGACTAGACTATGACTAGACTATGACTAGACTATGACTAGACTATGACTAGACTATGACTAGACTATGACTAGACTATGACTAGACTATGACTAGACTATGACTAGACTATGACTAGACTATGACTAGACTATGACTAGACTATGACTAGACTATGACTAGACTATGACTAGACTATGACTAGACTATGACTAGACTATGACTAGACTATGACTAGACTATGACTAGAATGACTAGACTATGACTAGACTATGACTAGACTATGACTAGACTATGACTAGACTATGACTAGACTATGACTAGACTATGACTAGACTATGACTAGACTATGACTAGACTATGACTAGACTATGAACTTAGGATATGAACTAGACTATGAAATAAATATGGTCTTAAACTATGAATTAGTGTATGAACTAAACTACGAAGTAGACTATGAACTAGACTATGAACTAGACTATGAAAAGGACTATGAAGTAGACTATGAACTAGACTATGTTTTAAACTATGAAGTAGGCCATAAAGTAGACTATGAACTAGGACTATGAACTAGAATATGAACTAGAATATGAACTAGACTATGAACTAAACTATGCAGTGGACTATGAATTAGACTACAAACTATACTGTGAATTAAACTATGGAGTGGACTATAAACTAAGAAGTAGACTATGAACTAGACTATGAACTAGAATATGAACTAGACTATGAACTAGACTATGAACAAAACTATGAACTAGACTATGAACTAGATTATGAACTAGGCTATGAACAATACTATGTACAAGATTATGAACTAGACAATGAACTAGACTATGAACTAGACCATGACCTAGACTATGAAAATGACTATGAACTAGACTATGAACAATACTATGAACAAGACTATGAACTAGACTATGAACTAGACTATGAAATAAAATATGAGCTAAACTATGAATTAGTGTACGAACTAAACTACGAAGTAGACTATGAACTAGACTATGAAAAAGAATATGAAGTAGATTATAAACTAGACTATGTTTTAAACTATGAAGTAGGCCATAAAGTAGATTATGAACTAGACTATGAACTAGAATATGAACTAAACTATGAACTAAACAATGCAGTGGACTATGAATTAGACTACAAACTATACTGTGAATTAGACTATGAATTAAACTATGGAGTGGACTATAAACTAGACTATAAAGTGGACTATGAACTGTACTATGAAGTAGACTATGAACTAGGCTATGTACTAAACTATGAAGTATTCCACGAAGTAGGCCTCAAATTAGACTATGAACTATACTATGAACTAGACTATGAACTAGACTATAAACTGTACTATGAACTTGACTATGAACTAGACTATGAATTAGACTATGAACTTGACCATGAACTAGACTATGAACTAAACTGAAAACAAGGCAATGAACCAGACTTTGAACCAGACTATGAGCTAGACTATTAACTAGACTATGAACTGAACTATGAATTTGACTATGACTATCTTATGAAGTACGCTATGACTACAAGAACTAGTGGATAGTTTCTTTTATATTGTATGTATTTGTGTTTATTTGAGAATATAATTATTTAAATTTATATTTGTATGTTTGTGTTGATAAATAGTTATAAATTTATTTAGCTTATGCAAATGAATGTTACAAATATTTATCTTTTTTAACCAACCATCACACAACTGCTGCTTGTCCACTTCTTTTTCACAACCCCGCTCCCTTTTTCACAATTTAAACAATTGTTTTGCTGGTTTTTGCTGTTGATGCTTAATAAGAATGCTGCTGCTAAAGCTATTTTTGCTTAAGCTTAAGACCATTTAAAACTGTGGACGAAAACCAGTAAAGCAGCATTTGTTAAAATAATCACAGGATTTGGTTTTAAATGCGTCTACATTTTTCCCATCCTGTCACAGGAGCAACACTACAAAAATGAATGATAAAATGTTCATTTTTTATGGTTGTTGTTTTTTGTTTTTTTTTGTGTTGCTGAATATCTAGCAGGAAGCTGTTTATAAATGAGCTAATTTTTTATTATTAAATTTTATATAATTTTTTAGTGTTTATAGTTTTTTTTTTCTTTTGTCATAGTTGGTTCTTTAGAGGGATTTTAGTGTGAAACTGTTAAAATAAACATTTGTAGGATAAAAATCTTTTACATTTGTTTGGGATTTAGTTTAGTTAAGGAAAGGAAAGGTAAGATGTTTAAGAGGACTTTAAAAGTGATTTGTAGTAAAATTGTCTATTTAAGGTTATAAAATTTTAAAATGTTTAAGTAAAACTATTAGTTATATATAAGGAAAACTATTAGTCATTTATCAAAGAAAACCTTTCAAACTCATTTAAGTTTTCTTTACTTTGTTTGAAGCTCATAAAAGGTAATAATAAAACACCTAATGAAAATCCATTAGCCAATAGTTTAAAAGGGTAGAAAAGAACTAAAACTTGTGTTGAGAAAAAATCCAATTAATTTACAGAAAACATTGTAATCGAACATTATGTTGTAGCAAGTCGTATAAATAATTACAATGTCTGAGGAATAGAAAAGAAAAAAGTACAAAATACATTAAACAATAAAACCAGTTGGAAAAGAAAAGAAATACTATAATTATTAACATTAGTCAGAGGCAACAAAAGAATAAATACTCCACTAAGAAGTTGTAAAGGAAGGATTGTAAAAGAATACAATATATAATAGAGAAATAGATTACAAAGTATCACAAGTGATTTGTAACACTGATATGAGTAATGATAGAGTACAAATACCATTACATCAATAATATTAAAAGGATTTTTAAAACACCATTTCTCCCACCTCCCCCATCTGCTCATCTTATTTATTCCTTTAGTTTTCCTAAATATAATGGTAATTTTTTAAAGTCCCTATAAAAAATATATTTTCTAAATTTTTTCACAATATTTTTCCTTTGTTTTCTTTGCTTTTCTTTTATTCCTGTCTTTAACAATGACAATAACCATGTTTTCGTTTCATTTTGTAGCATATTTTAAGGGTGACTTAACAAGGTGGTCAAAAAAAACTGCTCGTTAATCGTATAAAAAGTGTGGAAAACAAAGGATATACACTTTTTATAATTTTATTTTTTTTATTTTTTCAACTGAATAGTCGAAAAAACTGAGTATTTTATTATGAATAATGACTGTGACTGTATTTTGCTGACTAAACAGGAATTACAAGAGCATGCTGCTAGGTAATACAAAAAAAATCACTAGACAAAATAATTGGATTTTGCGTCTGCAACACTTACGATTTTTAAGAGGATTTGAAATCAATGCAGCAAACAACAAAAAAAGTTCACAGAGGCCACAGTTAAAGATAATGTTACCAAAATTTAAACAAAATTTTGTTCACTTAGATCAGGCTAGACTATGAATTACACTATGAACCTAACTATGAACTAGACTATCAACCAGACTATGACCTAGGCTATGTACTAAACTTTGAACTAGACTAAGAACTTGACTATAAAGTGGACTATGAACTAGACTATGAAAAATACTATAAACTAGACTATAAACTAGACTATGAAATAGGCTATGAACTAGACTAAGACTGTGTAATAGGCTACGAACTAGACTATGAACCAAACTATGAACTATACTATGACCTAGACTATGAATAAGACTGTGATGAACTATGGACTATGAACTAAATCATGAACAAGACTATGCACTAGACTATAGACTAGACCATAAACCAGACTATGAACTAGACCATAAACAAGACTATGAACTACACTATGAACTACATTGTGAACAAGACTATGAACTAGACTATGAATCTACCTATAAACTGCACTATAAACTATACTATGAACTACACTGTGATCTAGACTATGAACTAGACCATGGGCTAGGCTATGAACTAGATGATTCATAATCTATAACCTATAAACTGAATTATGAACTACACTATAACTAGACTATGAACAAGACTTTGAACTAGTCTATGAATTAGACTATGAAGTAGACTATGAACTAGACACTGAAACGGACTATAAACAAAACTATGAACAAGACTAAGAACTAGATTATAAACTAGACTATGAGCTAAACTGTGAACAAGACTATTAACTTGAATTTGAATTAGACTATGGTTTACACTATGAAATAGACGATGAACTAGAATATGTACTAGAATATGCACTAGACTGTGAACTACACTATGGGCTAGACTATGAACTGGAATATGCACTAGACTATGAACTAGACTATGAACCGGACTATGACTATGACTAGACTATGTCTAGACTATGACTAGACTATAGACTAGACTAGACTAGACTATGACTAGACTATGACTAGACTATGACTAGACTATGACTAGACTATGACTAGACTATGACTAGACTATGACTAGACTATGACTAGACTATGACTAGACTATGACTAGACTATGACTAGACTATGACTAGACTATGACTAGACTATGACTAGACTATGACTAGACTATGACTAGACTATGACTAGACTATTACTAGACTATGACTAGACTATGACTAGACTATGACTAGAACTATGGACTAGACTATGACTAGACTATGACTAGACTATGACTAGACTATGACTAGACTATGACTAGACTATGACTAGACTATGACTAGACTATGACTAGACTATGACTAGACTATGACTAGACTATGACTAGACTATGACTAGACTATGACTAGACTATGACTAGACTATGACTAGACTATGACTAGACTATGACTAGACTATGACTAGACTATGACTAGACTATGACTAGACTATGACTAGACTATGACTAGACTATGACTAGACTATGACTAGACTATGACTAGACTATGACTAGACTATGACTAGACTATGACTAGACTATGACTAGACTATGACTAGACTATGACTAGACTATGACTAGACTATGACTAGACTATGACTAGACTATGACTAGACTATGACTAGACTATGACTAGACTATGACTAGACTATGACTAGACTATGACTAGACTATGACTAGACTATGACTAGACTATGACTAGACTATGACTAGACTATGACGACTATGACTAGACTATGACTAGACTATGACTAGACTATGACTAGACTATGACTAGACTATGACTAGACTATGACTAGACTATGACTAGACTATGACTAGACTATGACTAGACTATGACTAGACTATGACTAGACTATGACTAGACTATGACTAGACTATGACTAGACTATGACTAGACTATGACTAGACTATGACTAGACTATGACTAGACTATGACTAGACTATGACTAGACTATGACTAGACTATGACTAGACTATGACTAGACTATGACTAGACTATGACTAGACTATGACTAGACTATGACTAGACTAGACTATGACTAGACTATGACTAGACTATAGCAAGGCTATGACTAGACTATGAACTAGCCTATAGAAAGCTATGACTATACTATGAACTAGCCTATAGCAAGGCTATGACTAGACTATGAACTAGTCTATAGTAAGGCTATGACTAGACCATGACTAGACTATGAACTAGCCTATAGCAAGGCTATGACTAAGTCAACTTTCATTAAAAAAAATGCATAAAGAGATATTTTACTTATTTCTGAAATGTTTTGTCTTTTATATTTTTCATCTTTCATTATAAGCTCCTCGCAATTTAATTACTAATTAAATTTAATGTCCTTATTACATTTCCAATTACACTGCTGATTTCATTTGTATTCCATTACATTCTCTGTAAACTTTTTCTTATTTAAATATAACATTATACAATGCAGCACATTTTCCATTTTAAATTTCAGTTTCTAATTCAAAATAATTAACTAATGAAATCTTATTTAAGTCCCGGATATAAAATTTAATAATTGTTTTTCATAGAAATATTATTATCATCAACACCGAAAACAATGGAGACCATTAAATTGTTGCCAAAAATGAGTTTGAGAGTTTTAAAATGAATGAATTAAAGAGTATGCATGAAGGTGTTTGTAGTAGCAAGAGAAAAAAAAAAACCGAACAGCCACAGGATAAAATGAGCACGAACGCAGATAAACTAACATATAGACAAATGACCAAAATATATACAAGCAAATTGAAACCAACTTTTAGGGGTAATTTTGGTCACTGTTAAAGCTGAGGTGGGTGGATGGAAGTGTCAGGAATACTTTTTTTAGTTCAGGAATACTACTTTTAGTTACATGGTTTAATTATAACAATAAGTTGAAAAAATATACTACGAACACGCATTTTCACATACAAATAAAACAAAACACAAAGGACAACTACATTGTAATTGTGTGTTAGCTGATGTTTGTGTTAGTTAGAATAGGGTGAATCAAAAGTCGCTGGTAGAAATTTTATAACCATTTGTATTTGGAGAAATAGTGTATATGTCACGCCATTAACGGTTCTTATCTTGACACCCTTTTGTTCAATTAAATTTGTTCTCGAACATTCAACATAATCTGCCCAGTATTTAGTGGATTGTTTAGATACAATTTTTTCTGCTGCAAATAAAACACACTAAAATAAAAATGTATAATAAACCACATAAACCAAACCTGAATCAAAATAAAGTAGATCCAGCTTATATGATACAAATTATACCTTACACCAATACACGTAAAGCAGGTTTTGAAAGTGTAACATTCCTTTCAAAATTGCGATAAAAAGCAGATAGGTAGACATATTCACCTGTGCGCTTATTTGACTTTAAATTTGATATAGGATCAACCTTTCTATACGTTACAAACATCACGATAAGCCCATTCTATCCTCCTCGTTGTAGAGGTGCTGGCTATAACAATGACACATTATATACAAAACACGTACTGCTCTGTTTTGGTGTTTAGAGAGTGTGAAGGTATTTCCTTGTATCTATGAGTATTTATTCGATCTGATAATGTATCCACCAGGCATGGAAAACTGAAACAAAAATAACAAAAATAGCACTTATTTAAGTTTTAAAGTCTAATTAAATTGTTCGCTGGATTACAGACGGGCTATAGGCTATGGACTAAACTATAGAATAGACTAGACTATAGACTACCATACATACTGGACTACAAACTAGACTAGACTATAGACTAGAATATGGAATAGACTGTAGACTACACTATAGACTAGACTATAGACTAGACTATAGACTAGACTATATACTAGACTATATACTAGACTATAGACTAGACTATAGACTAGACTATAGACTAGAATATAGACTAGACTATAGACTATACTATAGACTAGAATATAGACTAGACTATAGGCTAGACTATAGACTAGACTATAGACTAGACTACAGACGAGACTATAGACAAGACAATAGACTAGACTATAGACTAGACTATAGACTAGACTATAGACTAGACCATAGACTAGACTATAGACTAGACTATAGACTAGACTATAGACTAGACTATAGACTAGACTATAGACTAGACTATAGACTAGACTATAGACTAGACTATAGACTAGACTATAGACTAGACTATAGACTAGACTATAGACTAGACTATTGACTAGACTATAGACTAGACTATAGACTAGACTATAGACTAGACTATAGACTAGACTATAGACTAGACTATAGATTAGACTATAGACTAGACTATAGACTAGACTATAGACTAGACTATGGACTAGACTATAGACTAGACTATAGACTAGACTATAGACTAGACTATAGACTAGACTATAGACTAGACTATAGACTAGACTAGACTATAGACTAGACTATAGACTAGACTATAGACTAGACTATAGAATAGACTATAGACTAGACTATAGACTAGACTATAGACTAGACTATAGACTAGACTATTGACTAGACTATAGACTAGACTATAGACTAGACTATAGACTAGACTATAGACTAGACTATAGACTAGACTATAGACTAGACTATAGACTAGACAAAGATTAGACTATAGACTAGACTATAGACTAGACTATAGACTAGACTATAGACTAGACCATAGACTAGACTATAGACTAGACTATAGACTAGACTATAGACTAGACTATAGACTAGACTATAGACTAGACTATAGACTAGACTATAGACTAGACTATAGACTAGACTATAGACTAGACTATAGACTAGACTATAGACTAGACTATAGACTAGACTATAGACTAGACTATAGACTAGACTATAGACTAAACTATATACTAGACTATAGAATAGACTATTGTCTAGACAATCAGCACAGATTATTGATCTTGTATCAGTATATCACAAACAGATACTTCTGATTTTCAAGCCTTCTTCTTGAAATTTAAGACTATATCTAGGCGTTTTTCTCAAGTAAAAGAATCCAAACTTGTTTTTAATTTTCAATTATTTATTTGAACCTTTGCTTAACTCAGTTTATGTTACTAATTGCATTTTTAATTACCAAATAATCGAACCATTTTTGTACAGTTGAAAATCTCATGCAGTGTTGAGAACTTCTTATTAGAAATTTTGCCTTCCAGGTCATTGTATCTTAAGATTGTTCTTTGGTTTTATTGATTTTGAACTCTTTTTTTAAAACCTTCGAGTCACATTTCATAGAAATTATAAAACGCCATCAAGAATTTTAGAAAATTACAACAATAGCAAATGTTGTCATGGTATTACTGCAGTGAAAGCAAAAGCAGTTACTTCTAGCTTTAAGTGTTTGCAGCTAGACAAAGATTTTTGTTCAAACGTTTCAGACCAAAAGTGGTACAACAAAATCCAACAACTTTGGACAAAAGCTACTAAACGAGTTTAATTGCAGTTAATTTTGCAATAGAAAAGAAACCAACAACACATTAATACTCACTCTGGAGCCTATGTTTTGAACCATAACCTTTTATGGTAATTTACATGTATGCGAAGCATATGTGTGTTAGGAATATTAAACCTCTACCATAGCTTCTATTCCAGCTTTACAATGTGTTGTTGCCTGTTCAGCTTTTAATGAAAAATTAGATTGCCTTCTAAAAATCAAATTACTTAAGATAATTTTCCAATAAAGTTGAAAAATGTTCGTGTCAGTTTGTATTTGTTTGTTAGCCAAATACTGTTTTTTGGCAAATTGTATAAGGGAATATGTTTTTGAGGAACACAATTATCTACATACATGTTGCCACAACATAGCTAACACTACCATAAACACTTACCGACTGGGTTGCACTTAAACATTTACAATGACATTATCCTAATGAACTTACGCAGACGAATTTATAACGTTTGTATATTTTTCCATGAATGTAAGTTTATCTAATTATTTCTATAAACGAGGATAGTGTAAAATTTTTGGTTAACTTTTCAATCGTAGAAAGCAAAAGGATAAGAGAATCAGAGAATCAATTCAATATAAAATAGTGAAACTCTATAAAGCTCAATTATACTTGCAGGTATCAATCAGGGACTTAACAGTCAGATAAATTTTACGTTACTATGTTCTATATTTTTGTGTTTCAAGCAGGAATAAAAAGCTCATGAAATCTATAAGCCTAGACCATGATGAAAAACTCTTGCTAAAAATACTGTGTAATTCAAGCCGCCTTGAACGAAACGGTTTTACTAATGCCAATTAATGCTTCAACGAAATAAAGTCTTTCTCATTTTACTCCGAATCTCTTCATCTGGCCACTTTGACTTCTTAACTCGCATTTATATATTAAAATCCCATATAAAAATCTTGACATGTTGCTGCATGAAGTATCATGGAGATATGGTTGCTAGTAAATACGTTGATTTTTAATCTTGGCATTATGCTAAATGCTTAACATGAGTATGAAGATAAAGGATTAAAGTATTTAAAGGAATGATTACTTTACTGAAAACTAACTAACTAACTAACTACTAACTAACTAACTAACTAACTAACTAACTACTAACTAACTAACTAACTAACTAACTAACTAACTAACTAACTAACTAACTAACTAACTACTAACTAACTAACTAACTAACTAACTAACTAACTAACTAACTAACTAACTAACTAACTACTACTAACTACTAACTAACTAACTAACTAACTAACTAACTAACTAACTAACTAACTAACTAACTAACTAACTAACTAACTAACTAACTAACTAACTAACTAACTAACTAACTAACTACTAACTAACTAACTAACTAACTAACTACTAACTAACTAACTAACTAACTAACTAACTAACTAACTAACTAACTAACTAACTACTAACTAACTAACTAACTAACTAACTAACTAACTAACTAACTAACTAACTAACTACTACTAACTAACTAACTAACTAACTAACTAACTAACTAACTAACTAACTAACTAACTAACTAACTAACTAACTAACTAACTAACTAACTAACTAACTAACTAACTAACTAACTAACTACTAACTAACTAACTAACTAACTAACTAACTAACTAACTAACTAACTAACTAACTAACTAACTAACTAACTAACTAACTAACTAACTACTAACTAACTAACTAACTAACTAACTAACTAACTAACTAACTAACTAACTAACTAACTAACTAACTAACTAACTAACTAACTACTAACTAACTAACTAACTAACTAACTAACTAACTAACTAACTAACTAACTAACTAACTAACTAACTAACTAACTAACTAACTACTAACTAACTAACTAACTAACTAACTAACTAACTAACTAACTAACTAACTAACTAACTAACTAACTAACTAACTAACTAACTAACTAACTAACTAACTAACTAACTAACTACTAACTAACTAACTAACTAACTAACTAACTAACTAACTACTAACTAACTAACTAACTAACTAACTAACTAACTAACTAACTAACTAACTAACTAACTAACTAACTAACTAACTAACTAACTAACTAACTAACTAACTAACTAACTAACTAACTAACTAACTAACTAACTAACTAACTAACTAACTAACTAACTAACTAACTAACTAACTAACTAACTAACTAACTAACTAAACTAACTAACTAACTACTAACTAACTAACTAACTAACTAACTAACTAACTAACTAACTAACTAACTAACTAACTAACTAACTAACTAACTAACTAACTAACTAACTAACTAACTACTAACTAACTAACTAACTAAACTAACTAACTAACTAACTAACTAACTACTAACTAACTAACTAACTAACTAACTAACTAACTAACTAACTAACTAACTAACTAACTAACTAACTACTAACTAACTAACTAACTAACTAACTAACTAACTAACTAACTAACTAACTAACTAACTAACTAACTAACTAACTAACTAACTAACTAACTAACTAACTAACTAACTAACTAACTAACTAACTAACTAACTAACTAACTAACTAACTAACTAACTAACTAACTAACTAACTAACTAACTAACTAACTAACTAACTAACTAACTAACTAACTAACTAACTAACTAACTAACTAACTAACTAACTACTAACTAACTAACTAACTAACTAACTAACTACTAACTACTAACTAACTAACTAACTAACTAACTAACTAACTAACTAACTAACTAACTACTAACTACTAACTAACTAACTAACTAACTAACTAACTAACTAACTACTAACTAACAGACTATAGACTATAGAATAGTCTATAGTCTGGACTATAGTATAGTCTATAGTCCGGACTATAGAATAGTCTATAGTCTGGACTATAGAATAGTCTATAGTCTGGACTATGGAATAGTCTATAGTCTGGACTATAGAATAGTCTATAGTCTGGACTACAGAATAGTCTATAGTGGACTATAGAATAGTCTATAGTCTGGACTATAGAATAGTCTATAGTCTGGACTATAGAATAGTCTATAGTCTGGACTATAGAATAGTCTATAGTCTGGACTATATAGTCTATAGTCTGGACTATAGAATAGTCTATAGTCTGGACTATAGAATAGTCTATAGTCTGGACTATAGAATAGTCTATAGTCTGGACTATAGAATAGTCTATAGTCTGGACTATAGAATAGTCTATAGTCTGGACTATAGAATAGTCTATAGTCTGGACTATAGAATAGTCTATACTCTGGACTATAGAATAGTCTATAGTCTGGACTATAGAATAGTCTATAGTCTGGACTATAGAATAGTCTATAGTCTGGACTATAGAATAGTCTATAGTCTGGACTATAGAATAGTCTATAGTCTGGACTATAGAATAGTCTATAGTCTGGACTATAGAATAGTCTATAGTCTGGACTATAGAATAGTCTACAGTCTGGACTATAGAATAGTCCTATAGTCTGGACTATAGAATAGTCTATAGTCTGGACTATAGAATAGTCTATAGTCTGGACTATAGAATAGTCTATAGTCTGGACTATAGAATAGTCTATAGTCTGGACTATAGAATAGTCTATAGTCTGGACTATAGAATAGTCTATGGTCTGGACTATAGAATAGTCTATAGTGTGGGACTATAGAATAGTCTATAGTCTGGACTATAGAATAGTCTATAGTCTGGACTATAGAATAGACTATAGTCTGGAATATAGAATAGACTATAGTCTGGAATATAGAATAGCCTATAGTCTGGACTATAGATAGCCTACAGTCTGGACTATAGAATAACCTATATTCTGGACTATAGAATAGCCTATATTCCTGGACTATGGAATAGTCTATAATCTTGACAATAGAACAGTCTATAGTCTGGACTATAGAACAGTCTACAGTCTGGATTATAGAGTGGGCTATATTCTGAACTATAGAGTAGTCTATAGTCTGGACTATAGAACAGTCTACAGGGTCTAACTAACTACTAACTAACTACTAACTAACTAACTTAACTAACTAACTAACTAACTAACTAACTAACTAACTACTAACTAACAACTAACTAACTAAACTAACTACTAACTAACTAACTAACTAACTAACTAACTAACTAACTAACTAACTAACTAACTCAACAACTACTAACAACTCACTAACTAACTAACTAACTAACTACTAACTAACTAACTAACTAACTAACTAACTAACTAACTAACTACTAACGAACTAACTAACTAACTAACTAACTAACTAACTAACTACTAACTACTAACTAACTAACTAACTAACTACTAATACTAACTAACAACTAACTACTAACTAACTAACTAACTAACTAACTAACTAACTAACTAACTAACTAACTAACTAACTAACCTAACGAACTAACTAACTAACTAACTAAACTAACTAACTAACTAACTAACTACCTAACTAACTAACTAACTAACTAACTAACTAACTAACTAACTAACTAACTACACTAACTAACCTAACTAACTACACTAACTAACTAACTAACTAACTACTAACTAACTAACTACTACTAACTAACTAACTAACTAACTAACTAACTAACTAACTAACTAACTAACTAACTAACTAACTACTAACTAACTAACTAACTAACTATACTAACTAACTAACTACTACTAACTAACTAACTAACTAACTAACAACTACTAACTAACTAACTAACTAACTAACTAACTAACTAACTAACTAACTAACTAACTACTAACTAACTAACTAACTACCTAACTAACTAACTAACTAACTACTACTAACTACTAACTAACTAACTAACTAACTAACTAACTACTAACTAACTAACTAACTAACTAACTAACTAACTAACAACTACTAACTAACTACTAACTACTACTAACTAACTAACTACTAACTAACTAACTAACTACTAACTAACTACCTAACTAACTAACTAACTACTAACTAACTAACTAACTAACTAACTACTAACTAACTAACTAACTAACTAACTAACTAACTAACTAACTAACTAACTAACTAACTAACTAACTAACTAACTAACTAACTAACTAACTAACTACTACTAACTAACTAACTAAACTACTAACTAACTAACTAACTAACTAACTACCTAACTAACCTACTAACTAACTAACTAACTAACTAACTAACTAACTACTAACTAACTAACTAACTAACTAACTAACTACTAACTACTAACTAACTAACTAACTAACTAACTAACTAACTAACTAACTACTAACTAACTAACTAACTAACTAACTAACTAACTACTACTACTAACTAACTAACTAACTAACAACTAACTACTAACTACTACTAACTAACTAACTACTACTAACTAACTACTAACTAACTAACTAACTACTAACTAACTAATAACTACTACTACTAACTAACTAACTAACTAACTAACTAACAGACTATAGACTATAGAATAGTCTATAGTCTGGACTATAGAATAGTCTCTAGTCCGGACTATAGAATAGTCTATAGTCTGGACTATAGAATAGTCTATAGTCTGGACTATGGAATAGTCTATAGTCTGGACTATAGAATAGTCTATAGTCTGGGACTATAGAATAGTCTATAGTCTGGACTATAGAATAGTCTATAGTCTGGACTATAGAATAGTCTATAGTCTGGGACTATAGAATAGTCTATAGTCTGGACTATAGAATAGTCTATAGTCTGGACTATAGAATAGTCTATAGTCTGGACTATAGAATAGTCTATAGTCTGGACTATAGAATAGTCTATAGTACTGGACTATAGAATAGTCTATAGTCTGGACTAGTAGAATAGGCTATAGTCTGGACTATAGAATAGTCTATAGTCTGGACTATAAATAGTCTATACTCTGGACTATAGAATAGTCTAGATCTGGAATATAGAATAGTCTATAGTCTGGACTATAGAATAGTCTATAGTCTGGACTATAGAATAGTCTATAGTCTGACTATAGAATAGTCTATAGTCTGGACTATAGAATAGTCTATAGTCTGGACTATAGAATAGTCTATAGTCTGGACTATAGAATAATCTATAGTCTGGACTATAGAATAGTCTATAGTCTGGACTATAGAATAGTCTATAGTCTGGACTATAGAATAGTCTATAGTCTGGACTATAGAATAGTCTATAGTCTGGACTATAGAATAGTCTATAGTCTGGACTATAGAATAGTCTATAGTCTGGACCTATAGAATAGTCTATAGTCTGGGACTATAGAATAGTCTATAGTCTGGACTATAGAATAGTCTATAGTCTGGACTATAGAATAGTCTATAGTCTGGACTATAGAATAGTCTATAGTCTGGACTATAGAATAGTCTATAGTCTGGACTATAGAATAGTCTATAGTCTGGACTATAGAATAGTCTATAGTCTGGACTAGATAGACTATAGTCTGGAATATAGAATAGACTATAGTCTGGAATATAGAATAGCCTATAGTCTGGACTATAGAATAGCCTACAGTCTGGACTATAGAATAGCCTATATTCTGGACTATAGAATAGCCTATATTCTGGACTATAGAATAGTCTATAATCTTGACAATAGAACAGTCTATAGTCTGGACTATAGAACAGTCTACAGTCTGGATTATAGAGTGGTCTATATTCTGAACTATAGAGTAGTCTATAGTCTGGACTATAGAACAGTCTACAGTCTGGATTATAGAGTGGTCTATATTCTGAACTATAGAGTAGTCTATAGTCTGGATGTAGCATAAATAATATACAAAAGGCTATATAATAGTATATAGTTTGGACTATAGAATAATATCTAGTCTGATCTATAGAATGGTCTTTAAGATGGAATATAATCTAACTACTAAGTAACTAACTAACTACGACAGGAACTTTCAATACCATTGGTCACTGATCTACCGCATGGAAGATTTGTCAAAATTAAGCGTAAGAGAAAATTTTTCTCTGCCATTAATAGTAATTTATTTAAGTCTAAAAACTCGGGACAGTTTCCAAGGAAGCTAAATTACATGATGTAATTTTAGACTCGTTATATGATATATGATTTTACTTTGTCACTTTTTGTTTGTTTTTACATCACAGGCTCTGGCAGACAATTTAATTTTTTCCGAATATCAGATGCACTGAAATTTGACTCAAGATGATGTCAAGAGACATCAGAAAGGAAAATGAATCCTTAGCTTTGATCTTTGACTGCTGAAGAATAAACATCTTCCGTTATTATTAACTAACTCTGTGCTTTATTTAAAAAAAATTTTAAGTAAATTTGTCGGTGAATGGGACTTTAGTCTATTCAAGCCACATATTATAAAAAATATTAAGATTTGAACTCGGTTATAACGATAACGTCTGGCGTCGGCCCATTCCAAAAGTTCTTATATATAATAATAATAAGTATCCATATTCACCTAGCTGTAGTATCAAACGTGATCGCCGAGTGGGAGCCAAAAAAAATCGTTCAAACAGGAGTTGTTTTGCATATTTCCCTGACTTCTTATATGTTGACGATCGCATTCGAAGCCCGCATCTTAGGAAAAAAGAGCTGTACTTACTTACATAGGGTACTGTAAAATTAAACGAATATATATCAGATCGTATAACTAACTACAAGCTTAAACCTAGTCTAAAGCCAATATTGGCACCTTTAGCGGAGAAATGGCCTATTAAAGTCAGAGAATCGTGAACCTGAGACAACAAAACCGTCAATGGATGAATTTGTTTCGATGAAGTGTTCACTATCTTCGTAAAAAGAGCAGGAGTTTTTTTTTGGCTTTCCATAGAAATTCGCTAAGTTTTCTTATAGGTGGCCACATGAAGCTAAGCTAAGTAAGATATATAAACTCCTTTACATTACTGTTCCTTCAACCCTTTTCACACAAAAGCCTCCAAAACATTGCCAAGTGTGAGTGAACAATTTTGAAACAAGTGCTCGTAAAGTTACAAATTTTATTTTATTTCGTTGCTGTTGATTTGAATGTTGCTGTTGTTGCTGCTGGTGTTATTATACTATGTACGTTGTAAGTAACGTGAATACAGGTAATTTGTTGCTACTTTAGTTGTTGTTTTTTGTACGCTTTACAACGAATACTATGTATGTGGCAATATATTATGCTGTCAGTGTTTATTAGTTTTCAACATGTATGTAGATACTTTTATAGAACGAGTCTACAAATGGAATTGGTTGGATAAGAAGGTTTTCGAATATGTATACATATATGTGTGCATATATGAGTTGGTATGAGTGGTAATATAAGCCAAACTACATAAATGTGTGTTATAATGGAGTTAAGGATTTTAATTTGCTTAAATGTAGTACACTAGCTATATACACTTTACATTCTCAATAGTGAATGTAAAGCAGTGAGGGGCAACATCTATATACTAAAAGAGTTATTGTTCTGTTCCTGATCCCTTCTAGTTTTGTTTTAGACCCGTTCGAGTTCTGTTCTAATTCTGTTCTAGTTCGGTTATAGTTCGGTTATAGTTCTGTTCTAGTTTTGTTCTAGTTTTGTTCTAGTTCTAGTTCTGTTCTAGTTCTGTTCTAGTTCTGTTCTAGTTCTAGTTCTGTCCTAGTTCTGTTCTAGTTCTGTTCTAGTTCTGTTCTAGTTCTAGTTCTGTTCTAGTTCTGTTCTAGTTCTGTTCTAGTTCTGTTCTAGTTCTGTTCTAGTTCGTCTAGTTCGGTCTAGTTCTGTTCTAGTTCTGTTCTAGTCTGTTCTAGTTCGTTCTAGTCTGTTCTAGTTCTGTTCTAGTTCTGTTCTAGTTCTTTCTGTTCTGTTCTAGTTCTGTTCTAGTTCTGGTTCTATTCGTTCTGTCTGTTCTAGTTTCTGTCTAGTTCTGTTCTAGTTCGTTCTAGTTCTGTTCTAGTTCTGTTCTAGTTCTGTTCAAGTTCTGTTCTAGTTCTGTTCTAGTTCTGTTCTAGTTCTGTTCTAGTTCTGTTCTAGTTCTGTTCTAGTTCTGTTCTAGTTCTGTTCTAGTTCTGTTCTAGTTCTGTTCTAGTTCTGTTCTAGTTCTGTTCTAGTTCTGTTCTAGTTCTGTCTAGTTCTGTTCTAGTTCTGTTCTAGTTCTAGTTCTGTTCTGTTCTAGTTCTGGTCTGTTCTAGTTCTGTTCTAGTTCTGTTCTAGTTCTGTTCTAGTTCTGTTCTAGTTCTGTTCTAGTTGTCTGTTCTAGTTCTGTTCTAGTTCTGTTCTAGTTCTGTTCTAGTTCTGTTCTAGTTCTGTTCTAGTTCTGTTCTAGTTCTGTTCTAGTTCTGTTCTAGTTCTGTTCTAGTTCTGTTCTAGTTCTGTTCTAGTTCTGTTCTAGTTCTGTTCTAGTTCTGTTCTAGTTCTGTTCTAGTTCTGTTCCTAGTTCTGTTCTAGTTCTGTCTAGTTCTGTTCTAGTTCTGTTCTGTTCTGTTCTAGTTCTGTTCTAGTTCTGTTCTAGTTCTGTTCTAGTTCGGTTCTTGTTCTAGTTCTGTTCTAGTTTCTGTTCTAGTTCTGTTCTAGTTCTGTTCTAGTTCTGTTCTAGTTCTGGTTCTAGTTCTGTTCTAGTTCTGTTCTAGTTTCTGTTCTAGTTCTGTTCTAGTTCTGTTTCTAGTTCTGTTTCTAGTTCTGTTCTAGTTCTGCTCTAGTTCTGTTCTAGTTCCGTTCTAGTTCTGTTCTAGTTCTGTTCTAGTTCTGTTCTAGTTCTAGTTTGTTCTAGTTCTGTTCTAGTTCTGTTCTAGTTCTGTTCTAGTTCTGTTCTAGTTCTGGTCTATTTGTTTCTAGTTCTGTTCTAGTTCTGTTCTAGTTCTGTTCTAGTTCTGTTCTATTCTGTTCTAGTTCTGTTTCGAGTTCTGTTCTAGTTCTGTTCTGTTCTTTCTAGTTCTGTTCTAGTTCTGTTCTAGTTCTGTTCTAGTTCTGTTCTAGTTCTGTTCTGTTCTAGTTCTGTTCTAGTTCTGTTTCTAGTTCTGTTCTAGTTCTGTTCTACATCTGTTCTAGTCTGTTCTAGTTCTGTTCTAGTTCTGTTCTAGTTCTGTTCTAGTTCTGTTCTAGTTCTGTTCTAGTTCTGTTCTAGTTCTGTTCTAGTTCTGTTCTAGTTCTGTTCTAGTTCTGTTCTAGT
This sequence comes from Lucilia sericata, assembly GCF_015586225.1. Taxonomy (NCBI): domain Eukaryota; kingdom Metazoa; phylum Arthropoda; class Insecta; order Diptera; family Calliphoridae; genus Lucilia; species Lucilia sericata. Next base: position 47,445 of record NW_023994741.1, read on the forward strand.
TCTGTTCTAGTTCTGTTCTAGTTCTGTTCTAGTTCTGTTCTAGTTCTGTTCTAGTTCTGTTCTAGTTCTGTTCTAGTTCTAGTTCTGTTCTAGTTCTGTTCTGTTCTGTTCTAGTTCTGTTCTAGTTCTGTTCTAGTTCTGTTCTAGTTCTGTTCTGTTCTAGTTCTGTTCTAGTTCTGTTCTAGTTCTGTTCTAGTTCTGTTCTAGTTCTGTTCTAGTTCTGTTCTAGTTCTGTTCTAGTTCTGTTCTAGTTCTGTTCTAGTTCTGTTCTAGCTCTGTTCTAGTTCTGTTCTAGTTCTGTTTCTAGTTCTGTTCTAGTTCTGTTCTAGATCTGTTCTAGATCTGTTTCTAGTTCTGTTCTAGTTCTGTTCTAGTTCTGTTCTAGTTCTGTTCTAGTTCTGTTCTAGTTCTGTTCCTTTCTGTTCTAGTTCTGTTCTAGTTCTGTTCTAGTTCTGTTCTAGTTCTGTTCTAGTTCTGTTCTAGTTCTGTTCTAGTTCTGTTCTAGTTCTGTTCTAGTTCTGTTCTAGTTCTGTTCTAGTTCTGTTCTAGTTCTGTTCTAGTTCTGTTCGTTCTAGTTCTCTAGTTCTGTTCTAGTTCTGTTCTAGTTCTGTTCTAGTTCTGTTCTAGTTCTGTTCTAGTTCTGTTCTAGTTCTGTTCTAGTTCTGTTCTAGTTCTGTTCTAGTTCTGTTCTAGTTCTGTTCTAGTTCTGTTCTAGTTCTGTTCTAGTTCTGTTCTAGTTCTGTTCTAGTTCTGTTCTAGTTCTGTTCTAGTTCTGTTCTAGTTGTGTTTCTAGTTGTGTTCTAGTTCTGTTCTAGTTCTGTTCTAGTTCTGTTCTAGTTCTGTTCTAGTTCTGTTCTAGTTCTGTTCTAGTTCTGTCCTAGATCTGTTCTAGTTCTGTTCTAGTTCTGTTCTAGTTCTGTTCTAGTTCTGTTCTAGTTCTGTTCTAGTTGTGTTCTAGTTGTGTTCTAGTTCTATTCTAGTTCTGTTCTAGTTCTGTTCTAGTTGTTTTTCTGTTCTAGTTCTGTTCTAGTTCTGTTCTAGTTTGTTCTAGTTCTGTTCTAGTTGTGTTCTAGTTGTGTTCTAGTTGTGTTCTAGTTCTATTCTAGTTCTGTTCTAGTTCTGTTCTATTTCTGTTCTAATTGAGTTCTAATCAAAAAAGTCCAAGTATTTTAACACCTGTACACACAATTTTAAAAAATTGCCCCAGACTGAGGTAGTGCATAAAATAAAGAAATTGTTGTATATATGTACATACGTGTATGTATGCAGTAAGACTGTATTCGTATTTGAAACAAATACATGCTTATGTATTCGAATACAGCATAACATTGTTTAATGAATATTTAAGTGTATGAATAATTGAAAAGTGAGAAACAGAAGTAGAAGGTAAAGGAGAAGAAATGTATGTACAATGAACATACATATATTACAACGAATACTTTGTTAACTGAGGCAACAAATGAGTATTTAATACAATGATTTAATGACTTTCTGTATATAATTTTTGTTTAATCCAAACGAATTGCTTGATTTTATGTTACAAAAGAAGTTAGTTAGAATAAATTAAGTAAGAAATGCTAATAAATAGCAGTTTACGGTTAAGAAAGACATTTAAATTTAAATTGTTTCTTCTAATTACCTTTTTTTATATATTAAAAATTTATTTTTAACTTATCTTGCATTTCGTTTTGATATATTTAATAAATTTAAATTCTATTTTAGATTAATATTTATCTGCCTATTTTTAGATGTTTATAAATTTTCAAAATTTAAAGCCTATAATTTAGCTTTAAGTTATTTTTTAAAACGTAGTTTGATGCATTTTTATAATCTAAATTTAAAAGCATACTTTAGACGTGTTTAAATTTATACAAAAAAAAATATGTATTTAAATTAATTACGTGCATAACATTATAACCATTTAAAGGTCGCTTAATGTATTTATTTATACCCTACACCATTTTAGTGGGGAGGGTATATTGGGTTAGTGCTGATGTTTGTAACATACAAAAATATTCGTCCTATACCCTCCTTAAAGTATACCAATCGGCTTAGAATCGTTTTCTGAGTCGTTTAAGCTATGTCCGTCTGTCCGTCCGTCTGGCTGTCCATGTAAACCTTGTGCGTAAGGTACCGGTCGCAATTTTCAATATAATTGGATGAAATTTGGCACATACTCTTTTTTCGGCCCAAGGACAAAGCCTAAAATTAAAATCGGTCCATTATTTCTCCTAGCCCCCATACAACAGAACCCCCCAAAAAGGGCTTCTGAGCTCATAATTATGTTAAATATACCTGTATATTGATAAAAAGCGGCACTACTAAGTTTTATACAAGCCTTGATGACCTCATTTGACCATAGCTCCCATACAAAGTCCCCTTCAGAAAATTACTTGAAAGTCCAAAATTAACTTATAAACACAAATATCGCGATGAAATTCTGCACAATAAAATATTATGTCAATATAAATATATTCACAAAATTTTATCGGGCTTGGTCCATATTTGCCCCTAGCTCCCATATAAAGACTCTTTCAGAAAATAAGTTTTCACCCATAAATTGCTTAAATGTATCGGAACAATAACTTGAATGTCCAAAATTAACTTATAAACACAAATATCGCGATGAAATTCAGCACAATAAAATATTATGTAAATATAAATATATTCACAAAATTTTATCGGGCTTGGTCCATATTTGCCCCTAGCTCCCATATAAAGCCTCAGAAAATAAGTTTTTCATTCATAAGTTGCTTAAATGTATCGGAACAACGTAATAGAAGATAAATGCTTTATTATGAAAAATAAATCACATTTAATATTCATAACTTGTGTAAGGTATCATATGGTCGGTCTCGCCCCCGACTATACATTCTTACTTGTTTTAATCCTGTTTTTGTTTATAAACTTTGTAAATCCAGAGACAGTTGAGGTTGTGGTACGGTAATGGTCCACTTTTATCCCCAGATTTTTATAGAGTCAAATATTTGTCGATTTTTAACTATAAATTGCACAAAATCGGTTAGTTAGTTAGTTAGTTAGTTAGTTAGTTAGTTAGTTAGTTAGTTAGTTAGTTAGTTAGTTAGTTAGTTAGTTAGTTAGTTAGTTAGTTAGTTAGTTAGTTAGTTAGTTAGTTAGTTAGTTAGTTCGTTCGTTCGTTCGTTAGTTAGTTCGTTAGTTCGTTAGTTAGTTCGTTAGTTAGTTCGTTAGTTCGTTAGTTAGTTAGTTAGAAATTTACCTTGCTACTACTACTTATCGTTGCCAGGACCCACAAGACCTTCCAATCCTGTTTCTGTACCAACACGACAAATGTTCTACTGTACTCAATTGGCATCCACGGAATTGGTATTTTAATTTTTAACATTTTCATGTTTTTTTTCATCTCCAAATCCCCTCCTTATCCCATTAAAAGCATTATTTTGTTAGTATTTTCTGATGTCCACTATTTATTTATTTGTATTATTTTTTTTTTTTGTTGTTGTTGAACCCCAGTTGTAATTTGTAAATTTTTGCAAACATGATTTTTGTGGTCATTTAAATAAAATAATATTTATTTAAATGTTTAAATGTTGTGTGCGGCAAAATAATGTCATCATTTAAAAATGCATGAAAATTGCATTTTTACAAACATAAAACTTAATTAAAATGGATTAAATTTCATTAAATTAGTAACATGCAACAAATAATAAAAATTGTCATTTGATATGCAACAAAAAATACATGGCGATTCACTGTATGAACATTTATTTAACAAAAATTTAATTTTAATTTAAATGCTGAATTACAATAAAGTTAAAAGTGAAATATATTTATGACACATTTTGAGGTAAAATGTTTCGAAAGTAATGTTATAAAAATTAGCAATCATTAAATATTTATAAACGAATAATATTTAAACTAATCCCTAAAGTATGCTTTAAATTAACAATTAAATTGCAAGCCTTTACATAGACTACAATAAATTTCTCTTTTTTTACAATTATCTCATTAAAGGCATTCTTTGTGTTTAATATTATTTTCTTTTGTGGTTTATTGTTTGTCATTGTGTCAGATTTTTGTTTATAAATTATAAACTATCAACGATAATTATTTAATTATTATAACGTTTTTTATTATTAATTTTCTATAATAAAAAAATTTCACACTCAACAATCAATGTAGTAGCATTATAGGCATTTTTTCCCATAAAAAAATCTCTGTGAAATCCATCTGTTTTGTGTTAATCAAGTGGCTTCTCATTGTTTTTTTATCAACTTTTTTTTATTGCTTATAGAAAAATTAAAAATTCAATTAAAAGTTTTATATTAAAAAGCCTGTGAATCTATTTATAGAATAATAAATTTGTATATGTTAGTATGTGAAAGTATCATGTTTAAGTATATAAATATTTATGATATTAATCATACGTAATAATAAAGTATAAATATCCTGCTAAATTGTTTTTATTAAAATATTTTTTTTTTATAAATTTTATAGGTGAAAGTATTACACCCTACAACGGTGAACTACAACAGTGAACTAGAACTTAACAAGAACTTAACTAAAACTGAAATACAAGCAAACTACAACTGAACTAGAACAAAACTAGAACAGAACTAGAACAGAACTAGAACAGAACTAGAACAGAACTAGGACAGAACTAGAACAGAACTAGAACATAACTAGAACAGAACTAGAACAGAACTAGAACAGAACTAGTACAGAACTAGAACAGAACTAGAACAGAACTAGAACAGAACTAGAACAGAACTAGAACAGAACTAGAACAGAAATAGAACAGAAATAGAACAGAAATAGAACAGAAGTAGAACAGAACTAGAACAGAACTAGAACTAGAACAGAACTAGAACAGAACTAGAACAGAACTAGAACAGAACTAGAACAGAACTAGAACAGAACTAGAACAGAACTAGAACAGAACTAGAACAGAACTAGAACAGAACTAGAACAGAACTAGAACAGAACTAGAACAGAACTAGAACAGAACTAGAACAGAACTAGAAGAGAACTAGAACAGAACTAGAACAGAAGTACAACAGAACTAGAACAAAACTAGAACAAAACTAGAACAGAACTAGAACAGAACTAGAACAGAACTAGAACAAAACTACAACAGAACTAGAACAGAACTAGAACAGAACTAGAACATAACTAGAACAGAACTAGAACAGAACTTGAACAGAACAGAACTAGAACAGAACTAGAACAGAACTAGAACAGAATTAGAACAGAACTACAACAGAACTAGAACAGAACTAGAACAGAACTAGAACAGAACTACAACAGAACTAGAACAGAACTAGAACAGAACTAGAACAGAACTACAACAGAACTAGAACAGAACTAGAACAGAACTAGAACAGAACTAAAACAGAACTACAACAGAACTAGAACAGAACTAGAACAGAACTAGAACAGAACTACAACAGAACTAGAACAAAACTAGAACAGAACTAGAACAGAACTAGAACAGAACTAGAACAAAACTACAACAGAACTAGAACAGAACTAGAACAACCTAGAACAGAACTAGAACAGAACTTGAACAGAACAGAACTAGAACAGAACTAGAACAGAACTAGAACAGAACTACAACAGAACTAGAACAGAACTAGAACAGAACTAGAACAGAACTACAACAGAACTAGAACAGAACTAGAACAGAACTAGAACAGAACTACAACAGAACTAGAACAGAACTAGAACAGAATTAAAACAGAACTACAACAGAACTACAACAGAACTAGAACAGAACTAGAACAGAACTAGAACAGAACTAGAACAGAACTAGAACAGAACTAGAACAGAACTAGAACAGAACTAGAACAGAACTAGAACAGAACTAGAACAGAACTAGAACAGAACTAGAACAGAACTAGAACAGAACTAGAACAGAACTAGAACAGAACTAGAACAGAACTAGAACAGAACTAGAACAGAACTAGAACAGAACTAGAACAGAACTAGAACAGAACTAGAACAGAACTAGAACAGAACTAGAACAGAACTAGAACAGAACTAGAACAGAACTAGAACAGAACTAGAACAGAACTAGAACAGAACTAGAACAGAACTAGAACAGAACTAGAACAGAACTAGAACAGAACTAGAACAGAACTAGAACAGAACTAGAACAGAACTAGAACAGAACTAGAACAGAAATAGAACAGAAGTAGAACAGAACTAGAACAGAACTAGAACAGAACTAGAACAGAACTAGAACAGAACTAGAACAGAACTAGAACAGAACTAGAACAGAACTAGAACAGAACTAGAACAGAACTAGAACTAGAACAGAACTAGAACAGAACTAGAACAGACTAGACAGAACTAGAACAGAACTAGAACAGAACTACAACAGACTAGAACAAAACTATTACAGAAACAGAACAGAACTAGAACAGAACTAGAACAAAACTACAACAGAACTAGAACAGAACTAGAACAGAACTAGAACAGAACTTGAACAGAACAGAACTAGAACAGAACTAGAACAGAACTAGAACAGAACTAGAACAGAACTACAACAGAACTAGAACAGAACTAGAACAGAACTAGAACAGAACTAGAACAGAACTACAACAGAACTAGAACAGAACTAGAACAGAACTAGAACAGAACTACAACAGAACTAGAACAGAACTAGAACAGAACTAGAACAGAACTAAAACAACTACAACAGAACTACAACAGAACTAGAACAGACTAGAACAGAACTAGAACAGAACTAGAACAGAACTAGAACAGAACTAGAACAGAACTAGAACTAGAACAGAACTAGAACAGAACTAGAACAGAACTAGAACTAGAACAGAACTAGAACAGAACTAGAACTAGAACTAGAACAGAACTAGAATAGAACAGAACTAGACTACTAGACAACTAGAACAGAACTAGAAACAGAACTAGAACAGAACTAGAACAGAACTAGAACAGAACTAGAACAGAACTAGAACAGAACTAGAACAGAACTAGAACAGAACTAGAACAGAACTAGAACAGAACTAGAAACAGAACTAGAACAGAACTAGAACAGAACTAGAACAGAACTAGAACAGAACTAGAACAGAACTAGAACAGAACTAGAACAGAACTAAGAAACAGACTACAACAGAACTACAACAGAACTACAACAGAACTAGAACAGAACTAGAACAGAACTAGAACAGAACTAGAACAGAACTAGAACAGAACTAGAACAGAACTAGAACAGAACTAGAACAGAACTAGAACAGAACTAGAACAGAACTAGAACAGAACTACAACAGAACTAGAACAGAACTAGAACAGAACTAGAACAGAACTAGAACAGAACTAGAACAGAACTAGAACAGAACTAGAACAGAACTAGAATCATTAAAGTTTATAAACGAATATATTTAAACTAATCCCTAAAGTATGCTTTAAATTAACAATTAAATTGCAAGCCTTTACATAGACTACAATAAATATCTCTTTTTTTACAATTATCTCATTAAAGGCATTCTTTGTGTTTAATATTATTTTCTTTGTGGTTTATTGTTTGTCATTGTGTCAGATTTTTTGTTTATAAATTATAAACTATCAACGATAATTATTTAATTATTATAACGTTTTTATTATTAATTTTCTATAATAAAAAAATTTCACACTCAACAATCAATGTAGTAGCATTATAGGCATTTTTTCCCATAAAAAAATCTCTGTGAAATCCATCTGTTTTGTGTTAATCAAGTGGCTTCTCATTGTTTTTTTATCAACTTTTTTGTTATTGCTTATAGAAAAATTAAAAATTCAATTAAAAGTTTTATATTAAAAAGCCTGTGAATCTATTTATAGAATAATAAATTTGTATATGTTAGTATGTGAAAGTATCATGTTTAAGTATATAAATATTTATGATATTAATCATACGTAATAATAAAGTATAAATATCCTGCTAAATTGTTTTTATTAAAATATTTTTTTTTTTATAAATTTTATAGGTGAAAGTATTACACCCTACAACGGTGAACTACAACAGTGAACTAGAACTTAACAAGAACTTAACTAAAACTGAAATACAAGCAAACTACAACTGAACTAGAACAAAACTAGAACAGAACTAGAACAGAACTAGAACAGAACTAGAACAGAACTAGGACAGAACTAGAACAGAACTAGAACATAACTAGAACAGAACTAGAACAGAACTAGAACAGAACTAGTACAGAACTAGAACAGAACTAGAACAGAACTAGAACAGAACTAGAACAGAACTAGAACAGAACTAGAACAGAAATAGAACAGAATAGAACAGAAATAGAACAGAAGTAGAACAGACAGAGAACTAGAACACTAGAACATAACTAGAACAGAACTAGAACTAGAACAGAACTAGAACAGAACTAGAACAGAACTAGAACAGAACTAGAACAGAACTAGAACAGAACTAGAACAGAACTAGAACAGAACTAGAAGAGAACTAGAACAGAACTAGAACAGAACTACAACAGAACTAGAACAAAACTAGAACAGAACTAGAACAAACTAGAACAGAACTAGAACAAAACTACAACAGAACTAGAACAGAACTAGAACAGAACTAGAACAGAACTAGAACAAACTAGAACAGAACTAGAACAGAACTAGAACAGAACTTGAACAGAACAGAACTAGAACAGAACTAGAACAGAACTAGAACAGAACTAGAACAGAATTAGAACAGAACTACAACTGAACTAGAACAGAACTAGAACAGAACTAGAACAGAACTACAACAGAACTAGAACAGAACTAGAACAGAACTAGAACAGAACTACAACAGAACTAGAACAGAACTAGAACAGAACTAGAACAGAACTAAAAAGAACTACAACAGAACTAGAACAGAACTAGAACAGAACTAGAACAGAACTACAACAGAACTAGAACAAAACTAGAACAGAACTAGAACAGAACTAGAACAGAACTAGAACAAACTACAACAGAACTAGAACAGAACTAGAACAGAACTAGAACAGAACTAGAACAGAACTTGAACAGAACAGAACTAGAACAGAACTAGAACAGAACTTGAACAGAACAGAACTAGAACAGAACTACAACAGAACTAGAACAGAACTAGAACAGAACTAGAACAGAACTACAACAGAACTAGAACAGAACTAGAACAACTACAGAACTAGAACAGAACTAGAACAGAACTAGAACAGAATTAAACAGAACTACAAGAACAGAACTAACAGAACTAGAACAGAACTAGAACAGAACTAGAACAGAACTAGAACAGAACTAGAACAGAACAGAACTAGAACAGAACTAGAACAGAACTAGAACAGAACTAGAACAGAACTAGAACAGAACTAGAACAGAACTAGAACAGAACTAGAACAGAACTAGAACAGAACTAGAACAGAACTAGAACAGAACTAGAACAGAACTAGAACAGAACTAGAACAGAACTAGAACAGAACTAGAACAGAACTAGAACAGAACTAGAACAGAACTAGAACAGAACTAGAACAGAACTAGAACAGAACTAGAACAGAACTAGAACAGAACTAGAACAGAACTAGAACAGAACTACAACAGAAATAGAACAGAACTAGAACAGAACTAGAACAGAACTAGAACAGAACTAGAACAGAACTAGAACAGAACTAGAACAGAACTAGAACAGAACTAGAACAGAACTAGAACAGAACTAGAACAGAACTAGAACAGAACTAGAACAGAACTAGAACAGAACTAGAACAGAACTAGAACAGAACTAGAACAGAACTAGAACAGACTAGAACAGAACTAGAACAGAACTAGAACAGAACTAGAACAGAACTAGAAAAACTAGAACAGAACTAGAACAGAACTAGAACAGAACTAGAACAGAACTAGAACAGAACTAGAACAGAACTAGAACAGAACTAGAACAGAACTAGAACAGAACTAGAACAGAACTAGAACAGAACTAGAACAAACTAACAGAACTAGAACAGAACTAGAACAGAACTAGAACAAAACTACAACAGAACTAGAACAGAACTAGAACAGAACTAGAACAGAACTTGAACAGAACAGAACTGAACAGAACTAGAACAGAACTAGAACAGAACTAGAACAGAACTAGAACAAACTACAACAGAACTAGAACACAGAACTAGAACAGAACTAGAACAGAACTAGAACAGAACTAGAACAGAACTAGAACAGAACTAGAACAGAACTACAACAGAACTAGAACAGAACTAGAACAGAACTAGAACGAACAAAACACTACAACAGAACTAGAACGAACTAGAACAGAACTAGAACAGAACTAGAACAGAACTAGAACAGAACTAGAACAGAACTAGAACAGAACTAGAACAGAACTAGAACAGAACTAGAACAGAACTAGAACAGAACTAGAACAGAACTAGAACAGAACTAGAACAGAACTAGAACAGAACTAGAACAGAACTAGAACAGAACTAGAACAGAACTAGAACAGAACTAGAACAGAACTAGAACAGAACTAGAACAGAACTAGAACAGAACTAGAACAGAACTAGAACTAGAACAGAACTAGAACAGAACTAAACAGAACTAGAACAGAACTAGAACAGAACTAGAACAGAACTAGAACAGAACTAGAACAGAACTAGAACAGAACTAGAACAGAACTAGAACAGAACTAGAACAGAACTAGAACAGAACTAGAACAGAACTAGAACAGAACTAGAACAGAACTAGAACAGAACTAGAACAGAACTAGAATAGAACTAGAACAGAACTAGAACAGAACTAGAACAGAACTAGAACAGAACTAGAACAGAACTAGAACAGAACTAGAACAGAACTAACAGAACTACAACATAACTAAACAGAACTAGAACAGAACTAGAACAGAACTAGAACACTAGAACAGAACTAGAACAGAACTAGACAGAACTAGAACAGAACTAGAACAGAACTAGAACAGAACTACAACAGAACTAGAACAGAACTAGAACAGAACTAGAACAGAACTAGAACAGAACTAGAACAGAACTAGAACAGAACTAGAACAGAACTAGAACAGAACTAGAACAGAACTAGAACAGAACTAGAACAAACTAGAACAGAACTAGAACAGAACTAGAACAGAACTAGAACAGAACTAGAACAGAACTAGAACAGAACTAGAACAGAACTAGAACAAACTAGAACAGAACTAGAACACTAGAACAGAACTAGAACAGAACTAGAACAGAACTAGAACAGAACTAGAACAGAACTAGAACAGAACTAGAACAGAACTAGAACAGAACTAGAACGAACTAGAACAGAACTAGAACAGAACTAGAACAGAACTAGAACAGACTAGAACAGAACTAGAACAGAACTAGAACAGAACTAGAACAGAACTAGAACAGAACTAGAACAGAACTAGAACATAGAACAGGAACAGAACTAGAACAGAACTAGAACAGAACTAGAACAGAACTAGAACAGAACTAGAACAGAACTAGAACAGAACTAGAACAGAACTAGAACAGAACTAGAACAGAACTAGAACAGAACTAGAACAGAACTAGAACAGAACTAGAACAGAACTAGAACAGAACTAGAACAGAACTAGAACAGAACTAGAACAGAACTAGAACAGAACTAGAACAGAACTAGAACAGAACTAGAACAGAACTAGAACAGAACTAGAACAGAACTAGAACAGAATAGAACAGAACTAGAACAGAACTAGAACAGAACTAGAACAGAACTAGAACAGAACTAGAACAGAACTAGAACAGAACTGAGCAAACTAGAGCAGAACTAGAACAGAACAGAACTAGAACAGAACTAGAACAAACTAGAACAGAACTAGAACAGAACTAGAACAGAACTAGAACAGAACTAGAACAGAACTAGAACAGAACTAGAACAGAACTAGAACAGAACTAGAACAGACTAGAACAGAACTAGAACAGAACTAGAACAGAACTGGAACAGAACTAGAACTGAATGAGAATAAAACTAGAATTGAACTGACTTATGTAAAGGTAAATGAAATTAAATTCTTAACACAATCTCCTTTCAACAGGTGGAGTGTTATATTCGGCTGTGCCGAATCTCATATACCCACCGTCAAACCATCTTCCGTAAAAGGAATGATCCCCTATAAACATCAGGGTGATATTTGGAATATATTTTATGTCAATTATAGACCGAGCTTTTGAAATAACAAAATATTTATTATCAATTATCAACCGCTATCCGAAAATGTGGACCGATATTGCCTATTTTCAATACCAACCAAACCTTATCTATAGCACATTCCGTTCGGACTCTATCGTGCTTTCAACAGACAGACGAACGGGCATGGCTGGATCGTATTAGAATTCAATAAGGGTCCAGAATATACATGTATATAACCAATATTTCGATGTGTTGCAAACGGAATGACATAATCAATATACACCCCATCTTTTTTGGTGGTGGGTATAAAAATAATAATCGGATGAATGACACCAATAGTGTATTGAATTTTAAAATAATATCCAACGATAATGTTGTTAATTTTTTGCAGTACGACACTAATTATTAAGTTATAAAAAAATATAAAATTAATAAAACTATTATTCAATAAAAAATAACAATGCCAATTAACACGTAGATATTGCAAAAACTAAAAAACAAGTGATTTTCATTGCTAAAGGCATTCCGTACCAATGAATCACAATAAGCACAGGGTAAGCTACGAAATGGATTATTTCCACTGTTCTAGTCTAAAATTTTCGATCAGTATAATCTTATCTTATTGCTTTCTTTTCGGAGATATTTACTAAAATATGTTACATACACCATTTACCCATTAACTTGCAGCTTCCCTGAAATTTATAAATTTCCAATTACAAATTTATTCATAAACTTTGTCATGTGTGAAAAACTTGTAAAAAATCCTCTTACAATCATTGTAATTTTTTCGGTCTCAGTATTTTTTTTATTATTTATTAACATTCATATTAAAATTATAGAATTTTTTAATTGTTAGTATTTTTTTTTGTGATATTATTTTTTTGTAAAAGGCAGTAATAAAGATTTTGCATATTGCATATTTTTTTGTAATTTTTCAGTTCAACTTGGCGTAAAATATGCATGAGTTCATTTGATACTCTATATGTAAAGTGCACTAGAATTTTGTATGACTTTTTCAAAATAACTTTTATTATTAATATTTTTTCATTAGCATTATGAGACATATTTTTAAATACAAATACTAAAAGGCGGAATTTTACTTTTATAGTTAAACATAATGAAAAATAAAGAGGAGATTTTTTTTCAAAAGATAACGAAGATAGAGAGGGAGAGAGAAACTAATTAGAAGAGTGAAATAATTGAAAAAATGTTAAGATTTTTTTATAAACTGTATAGAGAACATAGTCTAACCAAAAGCCTAGACTGTAGTCTACATTATAGTCTAGTATATAGCCTATTCTATATTCTAGTCTAGTCTATAGTATACTACTAAGTATAATATATAATGTAGGCTACAGTCTAGTCTATAGTCTAGTCTATAGTCTAGTCTATAGTCTAGTCTATAGTCTAGTCTATAGTCTAGTCTATAGTCTAGTCTAGTCTATAGTCTAGTCTAGTCTATAGTCTAGTCTATAGTCTAGTCTATAGTCTAGTCTATAGTCTAGTCTATAGTCTAGTCTATAGTCTAGTCTATAGTCTAGTCTATAGTCTAGTCTATAGTCTAGTCTATAGTCTAGTCTATAGTCTAGTCTATAGTCTAGTCTATAGTCTAGTCTATAGTCTAGCCTATAGTCTAATCTATAGTTTAGTCTATAGGTTAGTCTATAGTCTAGTCTATAGTCTAGCCTATAGTCTAGTCTATAGTTTAGTCTATAGTCTAGTCTATAGTCTAGTCTATAGTCTAGTTATAGTCTAGTCTATAGTCTAGTCTATAGTCTAGTCTATAGTCTAGTCTATAGTCTAGTCTATAGTCTAGTCTATAGTCTAGTCTATCGTCTAGTCTATAGTCTTGTCTATAGTTTAGTCTATAGGTTAGTCTATAGTCTAGTCTATAGTCTAGCCTATAGTCTAGTCTATAGTCTAGTCTATAGGTTAGTCTATAGTCTAGTCTATAGTCTAGTCTATAGTCTAGTTTATAGTATAGTCTATAGTCTAGTCTATAGTCTAGTCTATAGTCTAGTCTATAGTCTAGTCTATAGTCTAGTCTATAGTCTAGTCTATAGTCTAGTCTATAGTCTAGTCTATAGTCTAGTCTATAGTCTAGTCTATAGTCTAGTCCATAGTCTAGTCTATAGTCTAGTCTATAGTCTAGTCTATAGTCTAGTCTATAGTCTAGTCTATAGTCTAGTCTATAGTCTAGTCTATAGTCTAGTCTATAGTCTAGTCTATAGTCTAGTCTATAGTCTAGTCTATAGTCTAGTCTATAGTCTAGCCTATAGTCTAGCCTATAGTCTAGTCTATAGTCTAGTCTATAGTCTAGCCTATAGTCTAGTCTATAGTCTAGTCTATAGTCTAGTCTATAGTCTAGTCTATAGTCTAGCCTATAGTCTAGTCTATAGTCTAGTCTATAGTCTAGTCTATAGTCGAGTCTATAGTCTAGTCTATAGTCTAGTCTATAGTCTAGTCTATAGTCTAGTCTATAGTCTAGTCTATAGTCTAGTCTATAGTCTAGTCTATAGTCTAGTCTATAGTCTAGTCTATAGTCTAGTCTATAGTCTAGTCTATAGTCTAGTCTATAGTCTAGTCTATAGTCTAGTCTATAGTCTAGTCTATAGTCTAGTCTATAGTCTAGTCTATAGTCTAGTCTATAGTCTAGTCTATAGTCTAGTCTATAGTCTAGTCTATAGTCTAGTCTATAGTCTAGTCTATAGTCTAGTCTATAGTCTAGTCTATAGTCTAGTCTATAGTCTAGTCTATAGTCTAGTCTATAGTCTAGTCTATAGTCTAGTCTATAGTCTAGTCTATAGTCTAGTCTATCTATAGTTAGCCTATAGTCTAGTCTATAGTCTAGTCTATAGTCTAGTCTATAGTCTAGTCTATAGTCTAGTCTATAGTCTAGTCTATAGTCTAGTCTATAGTCTAGTCTATAGTCTAGTCTATAGTCTAGTCTATAGTCTAGTCTATAGTCTAGTCTATAGTCTAGTCTATAGTCTAGTCTATAGTCTAGTCTATAGTCTAGTCTATAGTCTAGTCTATAGTCTAGTCTATAGTCTAGTCTATAGTCTAGTCTATAGTCTAGTCTATAGTCTAGTCTATAGTCTAGTCTATAGTCTAGTCTATAGTCTAGTCTATAGTCTAGTCTATAGTCTAGTCTATAGTCTAGTCTATCGTCTATTCTATAGTCTAGTCTATAGTCTAGTCTATAGTCTAGTCTATATTCTAATCTATAGTCTAGTCTATAGTCTAGTCTATAGTCTAGTCTATAGTCTAGTCTATAGTCTAGTCTATAGTCTAGTCTATAGTCTAGTCTATTGTCTAGTCTATAGTCTAGTCTATAGTCTAGTCTATAGTCTAGTCTATAGTCTAGTCTATAGTCTAGTCTATAGTCTAGTCTATAGTCTAGTCTATAGTCTAGTCTATAGTCTAGTCTATAGTCTAGTCTATAGTCTAGTCTATAGTCTAGTCTATAGTCTTGTTGGTCTAGGTTACAATCAGTCTACTGAATAGTCTTGTCTCTAGTTTTTAGTCGCGTCTCTATTCTACTCTTGAAGTCAAATCATTACCATTTCGTATTCAAATTTCATATACCCGTATTATATATTTACGATACACTTTTGGGAAATGCTTGTAGGCATAGAAATAAATATTTAAAATTTACTTGAATTTAAAATTAAATTTAAGTGGAGTCATGTTAAACATACAAAACATACAGAGTGACAAAATAAATTAAAGACAATATATTACACTTTATAAAACAAAATTTCCATACAAAATCTAATTTACAAACCGCTTATAAAATAAAAATGTTGTTGTGAATAAGGCGATTAGTCAGTAACATCTTGTTAAGAAAGTAAGCAATAGTGGCATCAGATTTTGTTACGTCATGCTAAATATATATACACTATCACTGTATTCAGAAGGTTAAAAATCGACTTTGTTCTTGTTGCTTTTCATATCTGTTACACCGTATTAACAACGCATATTGGGAATTGTTAACTATGTTAATTTCAACACCCCTGCTACAATTGTAACTGCTAAAATATGCACAAGAAATTGCGTGAATAACTGTTAAGAGTAACACAGCATATACATGCAATATATTCACATACATTCATACAAATATTCAAATAAATATTTACATACATGTAAATAATATAAAAACAATACCAAATACTGAACATTTTAAGATATATAACACTCGAAAATTTTTACCTGAAGAAAGATGACGATTTTGTGGCAATATTCCATTTCAGGACTATTGACTATTCTATAAACTACACTATACAATAGACTACAGATAGACTTTATACTACATATTATACTGACTATAGACTAAAATATAATCTAGACTATAGACTACACTACAAACTAACTTAACTTTTAGACTATAGACTAGACTATACATTGACTATGACTAGATCATAGACAGGGTTATCGACTGGACAGTAGACTAGACCATATACCAGATTGTAGTATAGGATATCGATTAGGCTATAGACTAGATTATAGACAAGACTAGATCATAGACTAGACTAGACTAAACTAGACTAGACTAAACTATAGACTATACTATAGACTAGACTATAGACTAGACCATAGACTAGACTATAGACTAGACTATAGACTAGACTATAAGACATAGACTATAGACTAGACTATAGACTAGACTATAGACTAGACTATAGACCTAGACTATAGACTAGACTATAGACTAGACTAAGACTAAGACTATAGACTAAACTATAGACTAGACTATAGACTAGACTATAGACTAGACAATAGACTATAGACTAGACTATAGACTAGACTATAGACTAGACTATAGACTAGACTATAGACTAGACTATAGACTAGACTATAGACTAGACTATAGACTAGACTATAGACTAACTATAGACTAGACTATAGACTAGACTATAGACTAGACTATAGACTAGACTATAGACTAGACTATAGACTAGACTATAGACTAGACTATAGACTAGACTATAGACTAGACTATAGACTAGACTATAGACTAGACTATAGACTAGACTATAGACTAGACTATAGACTAGACTATAGACTAGACTATAGACTAGACTATAGACTAGACTATAGACTAGACTATAGACTAGACTATAGACTAGACTATAGACTAGACTATAGACTAGACTATAGACTAGACTATAGACTAGACTATAGACTAGACTATAGACTAGACTATATACTAGACTATAGACTAGACTATAGAACTTATAGACTAGACTATAGACTAGACTATAGAACTAGACTATAGACTAGACTATAGACTAGACTATAGGACTAGACTATAGACTAGACTATAGACTAGACTATAGACTGTAGACTAGACTGTAACTAGATATAGTCTAGACATAGACTGTAAACTAGACTAAGACTAGACTATAGACTGTAGACTAGACTATAGACTAGACTGTAGACTAGACTATAGACTAGACTAACTAGATAGACTATAGACTAGACTATAGACTAGACTATAGACTAGACTATAGACTAGACTATAGACTAGACTATAGACTAGACTATAGACTAGACTATAGACTAGACTATAGACTAGACTATAGACTAGACGATAGACTATAGACTAGAATATAGACTAGACTATAGACTAGACTATAGACTAGACTATAGACTAGACTATAGACTAGACTATAGACTAGACTATAGACTAGACTATAGACTAGACTATAGACTAGACTACAGACTAGACTAGACTATAGACTAGACTATAGACTAGACTATAGACTAGACCATAGACTAGACTATAGACTATACTAGACTGTAGACTAGACTGTAAACTAGACTATAGTCTAGACTATAGACTGTAAACTAGACTACAGACTAGACTATAGACTGTAGACTAGACTATAGACTAGACTGTAGACTAGACTATAGACTAGACTACAGACTAGACTAGACTAGACTATAGACTAGACTATAGACTAGACTATAGACTAGACTATAGACTAGACTATATACTAGACTATAGACTAGACTATAGACTAGACTATAGACTAGACTATAGACTAGACTATAGACTAGACTATAGACTAGACTATAGACTAGACTATAGACTAGACTATAGACTAGACTATAGACTAGACTATAGACTAGACTATAGACTAGACTATAGACTAGACTATAGACTAGACTATAGACTAGACTATAGACTAGACTATAGACTAGACTATAGACTAGACTATAGACTAGACTATAGACTAGACTATAGACTAGACTATAGACTAGACTATAGACTAGACTATAGACTAGACTATAGACTAGACTATAGACTAGACTATAGACTAGACTATAGACTAGACTATAGACTAGACTATAGACTAGACTATAGACTAGACTATAGACTAGACTATAGACTAGACTATAGACTAGACTATAGACTAGACTATAGACTAGACTATAGACTAGACTATAGACTAGACTATAGACTAGACTATAGACTAGACTATAGACTAGACTATAGACTAGACTATAGACTAGACTATAGACTAGACTATAGACTAGACTATAGACTAGACTATAGACTAGACTATAGACTAGACTATAGACTAGACTATAGACTAGACTATAGACTAGACTATAGACTAGACTATAGACTAGACTATAGACTAGACTATAGACTAGACTATAGACTAGACTATAGACTAGACTATAGACTAGACTATAGACTAGACTATAGACTAGACAATAGACTAGACTATAGACTAGACTATAGACTAGAATATAGACTAGACTATCGACTAGATTATAGACTAGAATATAGCCTAGACTATAGACTAGACTATAGACTAGACTTTAAACTAGACTAGACTATAAAATAGACTATAGACTAGACTATAGACTTGACTATAGACTAGACTATAGACTAAACTATAGACTAGGCTATAGACTAGGCTATAGACTAGACTATAGACTAAACTATAGACTAGACTATAGATTAGACTATAGACTAGGCTAATGACTAGACTATAGACTAGACTATAGACTAGACTATAGACTAGACTATAGACTAGACTATAGACTAGACTATAGACTAGACTATAGACTAGACTATAGACTAGACCTATAGACTAGACTATAGACTAGACTATAGACTAGACTATAGACTAGACTATAGACTAGACTATAGACTAGACTATAGACTAGACTATAGACTAGACTATAGACTAGACTATAGACTAGACTATAGACTAGACTATAGACTAGACTATAGACTAGACTATAGACTAGACTATAGACTAGACTATAGACTAGACTAGACTAGACTATAGACCAGACTATAGACTAGACTATAGATTAGACTAGACTATAGACTAGACTATAGACTAGACTATAGACTAGACAATAGACTAGACTATAGACTAGACTATAGACTAGACTATAGACTAGACTATCGACTAGACTATAGACTAGAATATAGCCTAGACTATAGACTAGACTATAGACTAGACTTTAAACTAGACTAGACTATAGAATAGACTATAGATTAGACTATAGACTTGACTATAGACTAGACTATAGACTAAACTATAGACTAGGCTATAGACTAGGCTATAGACTAGACTATAGACTAGACTATAGACTAGACTATAGACTAGACTATAGATTAGACTATAGACTAGGCTAATGACTAGACTATAGACTAGACTATAGACTAGACTATAGACTAGACTATAGACTAGACTATAGACTAGACTATAGACTAGACTATAGACTAGACTATAGACTAGACTATAGACTAGACTATAGACTAGACTATAGACTAGACTATAGACTAGACTATAGACTAGACTATAGACTAGACTATAGACTAGACTATAGACTAGACTATAGACTAGACTATAGACTAGACTATAGACTAGACTATAGACTAGACTATAGACTAGACTATAGATTAGACTATAGACTAGGCTAATGACTAGACTATAGACTATACTATAGACTAGACTATAGACTAGACTATAGACTAGACTATAGACTGGACTATAGACTGGACTATAGACTAGACTATAGACTGCACTATAGACTAGACTATACTAGACTATAGACTAGACTATAGACTAGACTATAGACTAGACTAGACTATAGACTAGACTATAGACTAGACTATAGACTAGACTATAGACTAGACTATAGACTAGACTATAGACTAGACTATAGACTAGACTATAGACTAGACTATAGACTAGACTATAGACTAGACTATAGACTAGACTATAGACTAGAC
Source organism: Lucilia sericata (assembly GCF_015586225.1). NCBI lineage: Eukaryota > Metazoa > Arthropoda > Insecta > Diptera > Calliphoridae > Lucilia > Lucilia sericata. The sequence goes on from NW_023994741.1 coordinate 67,822, forward strand.
TATAGACTAGACTATAGACTAGACTATAGACTAGACTATAGACTAGACTATAGACTAGACTATAGACTAGACTATAGACTAGACTATAGACTAGACTATAGACTAGACTATAGACTAGACTATAGACTGGACTATAGACTAGACTAGACTATAGACTAGACTATAGACTAGACTATAGACTAGACTATAGACTAGACCAGGGGTCGGCAAACTTTTGAGTCGGAAGAGCCAAAACTTACAGTTCACAAAACATGGGTTTTAAAAGAGCCACAAAATGTTTGTTTATTAAAACATTACAAATGAATGTTTGTGCGTCACTCGAATGCGTTTTTAACACTTGTTATATAAAGATATAAAAGTTTATTAGAGTGGGGCGACAGTATAAAGTGTCATAGTTATGTATATTAATTAAGGCCCAAATAGACTACACAAGCGGCTTATCAAACATACTTTTTTCATTCGCATACACACTACACAAACATTGCTCGTACAAACACCGATTTTTTCACGTTTTTGTGGACTTGCAAAGATACAGATGTCAATTTTTCTTAGAAATGGAAATTTTGTGAAAATTTTGTTGTTAATGAATATAAGCAATACAAACGGTTTGACAAAAATTCAATATGTTTGTGTAAAAATCAAATTTTTTAATTTTTGTACAAACGAACCGCAAGCATTTGTACAAACACGAAACACCCTCATACACTACACAACAGGCTTGCACAAACGTAAAATATTGGTATGTTTGTCAAGCCGCTTGTGTAGTCTATTTGGGCCTTTAGGCAGCAATTGAGATAAAATTTTGCACAAGTTTTTTATGTGATGTATTGCGGAAATCGAACCATAATTGACCAACCCCAATATAAGGCCCCTTTAAAAAAATTACTCTAACGATCATAATTGACTTAACCGTTATGTCAATACCCACATACCCGTGTATGTTTTTCAATTTTGAAGTGATATATCTCGAGGTCTATACATCATATCGGCTTGTAATTTGGACTATGCTTTCAGAGTAAAGTTTTCTATATATTTTCCAAAAATTAGTGAGATATATATATATATATATATATATATATATATATATATATATATATATATATATATATATATATATATATATAGATATATTTTCTATTTTTACCTCGTGTATCAATACCCAACATACCCCGGTATGTATACAGATTATATGTCAGTTATCGGAAAAAAATTAAGTTTCTTTATAAATTTTATGTTTTATTTTTAGAATTATATATATTCTTTTATCTTATGAAAAAAAAATGAACTGAACAACAAATTTAGTTTCAAATACAGAGTCATGTGTCTTTATTCATATTTTTTAATGTGAAATATTTGTGGACCTTGTAACATTAACAAATATGCGCCGATTTTGATGAAATAATTTTTTTTATTGTATATGACTTAGTAAAGTAAAATTATGCTGATTATAATAATTTTATTCTCATATAAACAAAAACATTTAAGTTTAATTTTAAAATTTTAATTTTTGACCATGACTAAGCAATCTTTTTTTTGCAAAAAAGTTCGCTACTTACGAAAGCAAAAACAATTTCTTTAAAGCTAGTCGATTATATACACCTTAATAAATAATATATAAAAAGTTTTGTTCAATTACCTTTCCCGGTCACTGAGTAATAGCTTCTTGAAGTCAAAATTTTACAAATTCAAATTCTGCATAATGTACATTATACGTTATGAAGGCTTTTTCTTTATGTTTTTTGCATACGATATTTTTGTTAATAGGAAAGCAATAAGAAAACTCTAAAAAGAATTGCTAAAATTTAATGGTTTATAATCAAAAACTATTTAATTTATATATACAGACATTTTATTAAATTAGTTTTAACAATTATCTGAATTATACACTAGAAATGTGTAAAAAGATGAAATAGCCATATAAATTGTATGACATACCCGGGTATGTTGGGTATTGATGTACGTAATTTTGCTCGGGTATAGACAAGACGGTTAACAGTAGCAGTATACCGACGAAATTCGAGATAAACAAGTTGTATGAGAACAAGTTGTATAAGAACAAATATCTATCTTCCAAATTTTAATTTAACAATCAGAACTGGCTTAATGATAGCAGTATTATGACGAAATTCAACACAAACAGGCACAAAAAAATAACTTAACCAAATTTGGTGATGATCGGCTCATAATTGATCCTATCCCCCATATTAGATCCCCACGCTTTAACGCTCAAAACAGGCAATACTAGCATAGTGGTGGAATTCGTCATAAACAAGTTTATAAGAACAAAAATACATACAACAGTCTAAAACACAAGTATACCCAGCAAAAAAATTTTGAAGTTGTTAAAGTCTATAGACTAGACTATCGACTAGACTATAGACTAGAATATAGCCTAGACTATAGACTAGACTAGACTTTAAACTAGACTAGACTATAGAATAGACTATAGACTAGACTATAGACTTGACTATAGACTAGACTATAGACTAAACTATAGACTAGGCTATAGACTAGGCTATAGACTAGACTATAGACTAGACTATAGACTAGACTATAGATTAGACTATAGACTAGGCTAATGACTAGACTATAGACTAGACTATAGACTAGACTATAGACTAGACTATAGACTAGACTATAGACTAGACTATAGACTAGACTATAGACTAGACTATAGACTAGACTATAGACTAGACTATAGACTAGACTATAGACTAGACTATAGACTAGACTATAGACTAGACTATAGACTAGACTATAGACTAGACTATAGACTAGACTATAGACTAGACTATAGACTAGACTATAGACTAGACTATAGACTAGACTATAGACTAGACTATAGACTAGACTATAGACTAGACTATAGACTTAGACTATAGACTAGACTATGACTAGACTATTAGACAGACTATAGACTAGACTATAGACTAGACTATAGACTAGACTATAGACTAGACTATAGACTAGGACTATAGACTAGCACTATAGACTAGGACTATAGACTAGACTATAGACTAGACTATAGACTAGACTATAGACTAGACTATAGACTAGACTAAGATAGACTTATCGACTAGAGATAGACTATAGACTAGGTAAGACTAGACTATAGACTAGACTATAGACTAGACTATAGACTATAGACTATAGACTAGACTATAGACTAGACTATAGACTAGACTATAGACTAGACTATAGACTAGACTATAGACTAGACTATAGACTAGACTATAGACTAGACTATAGACTAGACTATAGACTAGACTATAGACTAGACTATAGACTAGACTATAGACTAGACTATAGACTAGACTATGACTAGACTATAGACTAGATAGACTAGACTATAGACTAGACTATAGACTAGACTATAGACTAGACTATAGACTAGACTATAGACTAGACTATAGACTAGACTATAGACTAGACTATAGACTAGACTATAGACTAGACTATAGACTAGACTATAGACTAGACTATAGACTAGACTATAGACTAGACTATAGACTAGACTATAGACTAGACCTATAGACTAGACTATAGACTAGACTATAGACTAGACTATAGACTAGACTATAGACTAGACTATAGACTAGACTATAGACTAGACTATAGACTAGACTATAGACTAGACTATAGACTAGACTATAGACTAGACTATAGACTAGACTATAGACTAGACTAGACTATAGACTAGACTATAGACTAGACTATAGACTAGACTATAGACTAGACTATAGACTAGACTATAGACTAGACTATAGACTAGACTATAGACTAGACTATAGACTAGACTATAGACTAGACTATAGACTAGACTATAGACTAGACTATAGACTAGACTATAGACTAGACTATAGACTAGACTATAGACTAGACTAGACTATAGACTAGACTATAGACTAGACTTATAGACTAGACTATAGACTAGACTATAGACTAGACTATAGACTAGACTATAGACTAGACTATAGACTAGACTATAGACTAGACTATAGACTAGACTATAGAATAGACTATAGACAGATCTATATACTAGACTATAAACTAGACCATGGACTAGACTGTAGACTATGCCATGGACTAGACTATATACTAGACCGTGGACTAGACTCTAAAGTAAAGTAAATTATAAGATTTTTTACCACATACTTTCCTTGGGTGTATTTTATAACAGTGAATTGAGATTTTCTTTCAGCTTTTTAAGCATTCCGTCCTGGGGGAGTTTTGCACATTACAGCAACAAAATACCAAAGAAAAAATAAAATTTTAAGTGATATTTTAGCCCACCAGCTCCTACATAAGCAGTATGTGAAGCGCAACTAATGTTAAAGAAATGTAAATTTTCCAACAAAAATCTTGTTAAGTTGTTGTTTTCTTACCTGCTTATGTAAATTGAATAAATGAATAAAACCGCCCAAAAATAGTGTGAAGATACAAGTATTGGTTATATCATCTATAGATGTGTTAACAAGGAAATAATATTTACATATGTAAGTATGTAAATAAATCGGAAGTTAAAGTTAAGAATTTGCAATGTAAATATTGTAACTAGGAAAATGAAAATTCTTAACTTAAACATTTATTAAACACTTTTTTATTACATATTGTTCAACATGAAATTATGTTAAATTTTATTTAAGTTCACAGTATGTTTGTTAGAGAGTTTTACAACAATTGTTTAACTTTATTATAAAGTAACACAATTTTCTTTAGAAATATTGTTTGTTCATAAATATTTTCATAAAAAATTTCTAGCACGTATTGACAGCAAATAAAAAGCACATTTTTATTTTCGTTACTTCCTTCACTTAGCCAAGGAAAGATGAAGTAAACTCTATTACTGGCAACTAGTCAGTTTTTCTTTTTCTTGTGGTGATGTGGGAGCAATAACAATTGCCTGGCTAACAACTCAAGGGGCTGGGTTTAAAGATGTATCCAGCTATATTCTTAGAGGTTTACAATATGATGAGTGTGATGATAAAAATTCTGTTTTAGTGCTGAAAATCAAACGTATGTTTTGGTTCATCTGAAATAAAATCCACAAAAAGTATATCCCAAAGTATCTAAATGTAATTGTATCGGCGAAATGTTGCATAAACTGCAAAATCAGCATTAGTTGCTGTTACTGTTTTCATACTGCTTAAGACCGGATACAGTTTGTTATTGATATTGAGTTTGTAAACCGTAAGGGATTTTCTTAGTAAATTTTATTTCATTTCAGTAGATTTTTTCTGACCAAAAGATACACAAACATGTCTTAAAAGCAGCAAAAAAAATTGGAAGTAAGAAGTTAAGTAAATATAAACAATAAACAGAAAAATCAAGAATAATAAATATAAATATGAACAAAAACAATATTTATTAAAATTGACCCATAAAATCCAAAGAATAACAAATCAATAATAAATAAAAAAAATAAAATTTCCAGATTTAAATATAAAATTGTTTAATATTGAAAGTAAACTTAAATAAAATAAATTTTTATAAAATTTTGTAAATCTAATATAGTTCACAGTATAGAATGTTCTATAGATATAGACTGTTCTATAGTTCAGAATATAGACTGTTCTATAATCCAGACTATAGACTGTTCTATAGTCCAGAATATAGACTATAGAACAGTCTATAGTCTGAACTATACATAGAACAGTCTATAATCTGCACTATATGACAGTCTATAGTCTGCACTATAGAACAGTCTATAGTCTGCACTATAGAACAGTCTATAGTCTGGACTATAGAGCAGTCTATAGTCTGGACTATAGAACAGTCTATAGTCTGCACTATAGGACAGTCTATAGTCTGGACTATTGGACAGTCTATAGACTGGACTATAGGACAGTCTATAGTCTGGACTATAGGACAGTCTATAGTCTGGACTATAGGACAGTCTATAGTCTGGACTATAGGACAGTCTATAGTCTGGACTATAGGACAGTCTATAGTCTGGACTATAGAAGAGTCTACAGTCTGGACTGCAGAAGAGTCTACAGTCTGGACTATAGGACAGTCTATAGTCTGGACTATTGAAGAGTCTACAGTCTGGACCATAGAACAGTCTATAGTCTGGATTATAGAACTGTCTATAGACTGGACTGTAGGACAGTCTATAGACTGGACTATAGAACAGTCTATAATCTGGACTGTAGAACAGTCTATAATCTGGACTATAGAACAGTCTATAATCTGGACTATAGACTGTTCTATAGTCCAGACTATAGACTGTTGTATATTCCAGACTATAGACTATTCTATAGTCCAGACTATAGACTATTCTATAGTCCAGACTATAGACTATTCTATAGTCCAGACTATGGACTGTTCTATAGTTCAGACTATAGCCTGTTCTATAGTCCAGACTATATACTGTTCTAAAGTCCAGACGATAGACTGTTCTATAGTCCAGACTATATACTGTTCTATAGTTCAGACTATAGACTGTTCTATAGTCCAGACTATAGACTATTCTAAAGTCCAGACGATAGACTGTTCTGTAGTCCAGACTATTGACTGTTCTATAGTCCAGACTATATACTGTTCTATAGTTCAGACTATAGACTGTTCTATAGTCCAGAGTATAGACTGTTCTATAGTCCAGACTATAGACTGTTCTATAGTCCAGACTATAGACTGTTCTATAGTCCAGACTATAGACTGTTCTATAGTCCAGACTATAGACTGTTCTATAGTCCAGACTATAGACTGTTCTATTGTCCAAATTATAGACTGTTCTATAGTCCAGACTATAGACTGTTCTATAGTCCAGACTATAGACTGTTCTATAGTCCAGAATATAGACTGTGCTATAGTCCAGAATGTAGACTGTGCTATAGTCCAGACTATAGACTATTCTATAGTCCAGAATATAGACTGTTCTATAGTCCAGACTATAGACTGTTCTATAGTCCAGACTATAGACTGTTCTATAGTCCAGACTATAGACTGTTCTATAGTCCAGACTATAGACTGTTCTATAGTCCAGACTATAGACTGTTCTATAGTCCAAATTATAGACTGTTCTATAGTCCAGACTATAGACTGTTCTATAGTTCAGACTATAGACTGTTCTATATTCCAGACTATAGACTGTTCTATAGTGCAGACTATAGACTCTTCTATTGTCCAGACTATAGACTGTTCTATTGTCCAGACTATAGACTGTTCTATAGTCCAGACTATAGACTGTTCTATAGTCCAGACTAAAAACTGTTCTATAGTTCAGACTATAGACTGTTCTATAGTCCAGACTATAGACTGTTCTATAGTGCAGACTATAGACTGTTCTATTGTCCAGACTATAGACTGTTCTATTGTCCAGACTATAGACTGTTCTATAGTCCAGACTATAGACTGTTCTATAGTCCAGACTGTAGACTGTTCTATAGTCCAGACTATAGACTGTTCTATAGTCCAGATTATAGACTGTTCTATAGTTCAGATTATAGACTGTTCTATAGTCCAGATTATAGACTGTTCTATAGTCCAGATTATTGACTGTTCTATGGTACAGACTATAGACTGTTCTATTGTCCAGATTATAGACTATTCTATTATCCAGACTATAGACTATTCTATTGTCCAGACTATAGACTATTCTATAGTCCAGACTATAGCCTGTTACATAGTCAAGACTATATACTGTTCTATTGTCCAGACTATAGACTGTTCTATGGTTCAGAATATGGAATATTCTATGACCCGAAATGTAGACAATTCTATATTCCAGACCATAGACTATTCTATAGTTCAGATTATAGACTATTCTGTTGGTCAGACTATAGACTATTCTACTATGCTATAGTCCATATTATAGACTATTCTTTAGTCCAGACTGTAGACTATTCTATGGTCCAGACTATAGACTATTCAATAGCCCATTCTATAGACTACTCTATAAACTAGACTATAGACTATTCTACAGTCCAGAGTATAGAATACTTTATAGTCTGGGCTATAGTATGTTCGTTTTACGCTGTTGAATTTTTCCTTTAAGTTTTTCTTACTACAAACTTATATTTTTCCTACAATATAATTTAACTAGTTTTTTATGATAATTGCTCTATTTCAGTCAATCCCTTCAAACTTTACTCTTTATGTTTTGCCTTTTATGGGACTACATTTATAATGTCATGTTGTGTTTTTGCAACTTCGTTATGCTTCTTATATTTATGATGATCCTTTAACATTTACACGCTGCAGTGTATTTTCTACTACATATGTATGCTTGTATGTGTGTGAGTTTGTGGCATAATATATATTTTTTTAAGCTGCTTTTAGCTTTTATTGTGTTTCCCAGGGTTAGAAAACCATTTAAACAAATAAAATCTGTTTACACTTAAGCGGAAAATATATGTATATGTATGTGTGGATATGTGGGGATGTTTGTACGTTTGTAGAGAAAGATTTAGTCTAAGCTTCGCATATACAAACTTGCAACATATGGCAAGTAAGCAACAATGTATGTATGAGTTAGTTTACAGAGATTTTTTATACAAATTATGAACCAATAGGAAATTTTTGCAATTTGCCGGTTTGAGTACAAAAGCTTTAAAGACATTTCAGCGCTTTTTGGCGAGTTTAAGTCAAGATCAGATAGCAGCTGCCACCTGACCAAACAAGTCTTAACATGTCTTTTTTTCATAATTTTCCCACCGTCATGGATTTTCAACTGAAAAAAAAACTAAAATTACGATTTATTATTCTGCTTTAAAGCAGCAAAATGATAAAGAACTAGAAAAAAACTAGCAAATACTAAAAAGGAAAAAAGGAAGTTAACTTTTATACAAAGAATTCGTTAACATTATTTTTCTAATTAACCCAATTTTCTGTAAACAATTTCTTTTTTAACTTGCAACATTTTATTTTTATATATTTTTTTTATTTTTCCCTTAAACTACTAACTGCTGTTGAAATATGTGGTTTAGTTTCAGTACGGAGAGTGGCATGTAGCAAACAAAACATAAAGTATTTTAATAGACAAAACCAATAGAAAAAACTATATACAATAGAAACCTTCAATGAAAGGGACACTTTGAGTGAATTTTGTTGTTCCCTAGTGTGGTAATTGCATTGTTTTGTATTATTCTCTCTTACATACCTTGTGTGGCAGCAGTAGTAGCAACAAGAGCAACACTTAGTGCATATGTGGCAAATGCTAAAACTGTCAATGTTTTTAAATGCTAATGACAGTTTCTGTATATTGTCGTCGTTGCTGTTGCCTTTTCCTATTTTGCTTGTTTGTTGCTCCTGCTACAATATATAGTGTTGTTTTGCTTACAATTTTCTCTTTAATTCTATGCGGTTTTTCCTCTAGATTTTTTTCTACAGATTGTTTTACACATTTCCTTTTAAGCTATTGGCATAAAAGAGTAGCAAACTGGACATAGTCGAATAAATAGTACGCTAATAAGCTCAACTGCATATCGCAATTTGTCCCATAGAGGGATACATTTCTTGAAAGCTTAGCCTCAAATTTATCCCAGTATTCGTAATCTGGCGGTTGCCAAATATATCCTTGGAATAATTTAACCTGGAGTCGAAGTAGAGAACATATCTTTAACGGTAGTAGGGGAAGAGTTTCGGATTTTGTCTTATCCCGGTTATTGGAGAGGTCCCTTTAGGATGCACATAGTTGTGGTTGTAGTGTACACCCAAAATCTCGGTGTCGAAAGTATTTCTCAATTAATATATCGGATAAATGAGAATTACAAATACTGGATTGAATGATGATGGATGAACAGTATCTTATACAAGTTACACCATTGAATTTCTCTTCCGGGTCAGGGTACGCTTATAGTTTGCACTGTTCATACCAGACGTGCACACAGTGTGTTCTCGCCGAGTAAGAACTTGTCTATGACTTGGATTCATATTTCTATTTACCGAATACGACTCTAGGTGATGTTGTCGAATCATCAGAGACCATCGCATCTGCGTAGTTAGTTGTAAAGGGAAGTGATGTCTTTGCATCTCGGAAGCTCGAGTAGTTGAGAAAAGTGCTTGTACATGGACTGGCTCAATCATGTACAAATGTTGCCAAATATGTGTCCTTTACAAGGCACAAAGGGGCAATGCTGAGTTATCGGCCGGTGGTTGATAAAATACCACCATGAAATAGGCCGAGAACACTCGACTTCTGTACATCAAAGTGCCCCCAATGAAATGGGTGTCATATCAATCTCAAAGTTTATACTCTCTAATAATACCTTTAATTTGCAGGGACTAGCTGGAGTCAATTAACTCCGAAGTAGTTGAGGTTTGACCATATCTCTTGGTCAGATACTAAGGGAGTCAGTAAATTATTTCAGTACTGGCATTAATAAGGTTTACTCGATGTACAAGTAATAGTGGTCATTGAAACCCACCACTATTACTTGTGATTGAAACCATCTGCAGATGCATATTTGCGATTTTTGGGCATTAGGGAACCCCTCTCTCTATGGACTCAACTGAGTGATTGTCTCTCATAGGATTTCACTCTTTCATAGAGTTTCACTCATGATGCCTATTATTTCACAACAGTACTACTGTGGAAAGAGATTGGAAGGTCGAGTACTTGAACAAAGTGCGGCGTCAGAGATGCGTTCTTCTTTGAAGACATTCTGGGGCGATAGTCCACCTGGTGGATGACAAAGCCATTGTACATCAAGTATAAGTAAAAACTACATCATGACCTGACATTACAGAATATTTTCATTTTGCCCTTCCTTAATCATGTTTCATAGATCCTGGATCTTTAGTATAATGGACTGGAAATTAATAAATTTCCGAGATAAGCATGTCTGGCCTGCAAATATATGGACAAAAACTATACAGATGATTCTAAAATAACGTACTGTGTTGGATCTGGTATTTTCTGCGACGTATGTGGAACAAGAATCTCTCTTGTTCCTAATAACTGTAGTGTTGTGTTGAATTATTGACAATAACAACATACTGCAAGCTACTATATGACCTCTGGCTGGGTCGTCTGTCTGACATCATCCTATTTTAAATCCCTGCTGTTAAGACAGTCATATGATTTAGCCAAAAACGGATCGGATTTAACTATCTTCGGTTGCAGTTCGGACAAATTGCTGTTGCTGACTCAACAGGGCCATCTCAGCTTAAAGCCCGGGCTTTAAGAGGTTAAGGAATGCAATGGAATGGATCATTGCATTTTAAATACTGCAATCTTTCATGACATCAAATAGATGGTCATCATACGCCGTAAGATAGCGGAAGATTGATTTCATCTGCTATTGGGGTAACCTCTTCCATTGACTTTAGACCAGTGATTGCTTTTTCCTTGTCGGGGTATGCTTTGAGATTGATCTCATGCTGTCTGTCATTCAGCAACGGGACTGGTATGGCAAGAGATTAGGTAGCTCGAGTACTTGAACAAGATGCTTGCGCATGGACCGTCAAAGCCATGTAAAAAGAACTGCCACCTGAGTTTTTCATTGAAGGATTCAGGAGCGAGTGGTGGACTATCCCAAGTGATTGAAACCACCGTGAAATAAGACCTTCAAGGCAGGTGTTCACGTTAAGTACATTCACATTCTAACACGACAACCTATTAACCCGACTGTGTTTGGCAAAAGTTCTTAAATTAAGAACATTTAACATAAATTTCTTTAATAATTTATATTTTAATGTACTAAATATGTTATTAAAAATTCAAATTTCTTCAGTCACATTTCACTTAAAACACACTTATAGCTATCGTTTTCGGCTTATCAGCTTCACAAACATAATAGGCCTGCTGATTACACATCCAATCATTCATTTGATATTTCGGATTTTGATACCACAGATGTACACAATTTTCATGACCACCGGCATTATCAGGTTGACCTGTAGACCAGTCAGCATAACTAATACGTTCACCGGTACGATACCAGTAGAAATCACCTTCAGAATCCAGATCAGAACCAGATAACCACCACCAACGATCCAACGGGTATTTGCCAATCATATAATCTGATAAGGCGGCCAGTTCTTGTTGAGAATCAACAGAGGCTAAGAAACCGCCCAGAGAACGACAAATTAAGAAGGCTTTATACCAAGTGACTTAGAAAAGTTATTAATTGAATAAGATTTTTATTAAATTTTCCCGGGTAACTTACCTTGCTTTGACCAAAATGATACAATTTATTGCCCACACTTACAAATGGTTGAATATTTAAGTCATTGGGAAACCCTTTAAAATAGATTTATTTAATAAATTTTTTTAAACTCTACTAACTTGACCATAAATTACCATCCAATATAGTGGTCGACACTTGAGGCTTGTAAGTGGCTACGGCCATTGAAATTAGACCTATAATTACACAAATTTTAAAACTATTTTGCCACATTTTGCGCAAGCACATCTGTACAGTTTAAGAGCTTAAATTACACAGTAGAAAGTATACAGATTGTGTTTCTATTTATAAAGTTTTTACTTATTGTTGTCAATATTGTCTCTACAAAAGTACCTACAATACTCGGAATTTCCAATTATCTGCATATGGGACTTTCCATTAAAAGTTTGCACTTACTGATTATGTACAACAACTTGTGGTTTGCGATATTGCGAAACACCCATTTAGTGATCTCTTTGTATTTAGTATATTTTTAAGAAATATTATTTATAATTTAGCAAATTTTTCATCTTATACTCTCACTTATAATGATAAGCATACATACATTTGTATATATTTATTTATTATGTCTCCCTTATCAATTTGAACGAGGGACTCCCCCTTGAAATAATGAAATCTTTAAAACACTTTTGTTCATAAATACCGGTTTTATAGAACAGAAAAAGTAAATATTAGCACTGTACTATGAGTCATTAATAAATAAAATAAATTTTTGATTTAAATAAATGAATATAAACATAAGAAAATAAAAAAAAAATTAAATTATTAAATTTTTTTCATTCTGACGTTTACTTAAATTTTATTGGGGATTCCATGCTGAAATAACCGATCAATGACAAATAAGGGGTATTTCTACTAAAATGGTAACGAATATTCAAATACATATGTATTTGTATCGGAATAATGCTCAAGTTGTCGACTGAATATAAAGGCTCTAACACATACAGTTAGACTAGTCTATAGACTAAACTATAACTAGACTATAAACAAAACTAAAGACTAAACTATTAACATGACTACTAGACTATAGGCAAGACTACTAGATTAGATTTGACTATAGACAAGACTACAAACTAGATTAAACTAAACTATAGAATAGACTATGACTAGACTATGACTAGACTAGACTATGACTAGACTATGACTAGACTATGACTAGACTATGACTAGACTATGACTAGACTATGACTAGACTATGACTAGACTATGACTAGACTATGACTAGACTATGACTAGACTATGACTAGACTATGACTAGACTATGACTAGACTATGACTAGACTATGACTAGACTATGACTAGACTATGACTAGACTATGACTAGACTATGACTAGACTATGACTAGACTATGACTAGACTATGACTAGACTATGACTAGACTATGACTAGACTATGACTAGACTATGACTAGACTATGACTAGACTATGACTAGACTATGACTAGACTATGACTAGACTATGACTAGACTATGACTAGACTATGACTAGACTATGACTAGACTATGACTAGACTATGACTAGACTATGACTAGACTATGACTAGACTATGACTAGACTATGACTAGACTATGACTAGACTATGACTAGACTATGACTAGACTATGACTAGACTATGACTAGACTATGACTAGACTATGACTAGACTATGACTAGACTATGACTAGACTATGACTAGACTATGACTAGACTATGACTAGACTATGACTAGACTATGACTAGACTATGACTAGACTATGACTAGACTATGACTAGACTATGACGACTATGACTAGACTATGACTAGACTATGACTAGACTATGACTAGACTATGACTAGACTATGACTAGACTATGACTAGACTATGACTAGACTATGACTAGACTATGACTAGACTATGACTAGACTATGACTAGACTATGACTAGACTATGACTAGACTATGACTAGACTATGACTAGACTATGACTAGACTATGACTAGACTATGACTAGACTATGACTAGACTATGACTAGACTATGACTAGACTATGACTAGACTATGACTAGACTATGACTAGACTATGACTAGACTATGACTAGACTATGACTAGACTATGACTAGACTATGACTAGACTATGACTAGACTATGACTAGACTATGACTAGACTATGACTAGACTATGACTAGACTATGACTAGACTATGACTAGACTATGACTAGACTATAACTAGACTATGACTAGACTATGACTAGACTATGACTAGACTATGACTAGACTAGACTAGACTATGACTAGACTAGACTAGACTAGACTAGACTAGACTATGACTATGACTATGACTATGACTATGACTAGACTAGACTGTAGACTAGACTAGACTAGACTGTAGACTATAGACTAGACTATAGACTATAGACTAGACTATAGACTATAGACTAGACTATAGACTATAGACTAGACTATAGACTAGACTATAGACTAGACTACACTATAGACTAGACTAGACTATAGACTAGACTAGACTAGACAAGACTAGACTAGACTAGACTAGACTAGACTAGACTAGACTAGACTAGACTAGACTAGACTAGACTTGACTAGACTAGACTAAACTATAGACTAGACTATAGACTATAGACTATAGACTAGATTAGATAAGACTAGACCAGTCTAGACTAGACTGTAGAATATAGACTATAGACTTAAGGCTAGACTATAGACTAGACTGTAGACTAGACTATAGACTAAACTATAGACCATACTATAGACTAGACTGTAGACTAGACTATAGTCTCGATAAAAGACTAGGCAATCTTTGACTATAAACTAGAGTATAGTTACAAACTCCACACCCGGCCATATATACACTTCACATAAATTGTAGACTTGTAAAATAAGGATTCTTTAATAGATGATGTCACTATTTAGCTGCTGGTCGTATGTCTAATAACCCAGGCACACTAGCACTTAAAAACTCTACTCTATATTTATTGCTACAATCATAAAGAAAATTTAACGAAGTTCGTAAAAATTTGCTAGAGCATAGAAACGAAATTTCAGTGGCGAGTTTTAATGGTCGATGTGCGAAACAACAACTAAGTAGTTAATGTGGTTCTTCGAACTTAAACTAGTAGCACTACTAGTGTTATTTTCTTTTTTAAAACTGTAACATAGATTTTATTTCCTCTATGTAACTGTGTTGTCGTTAGTTTTTTACTGCACTTTTTTATTGTTTTCAGCGTTGTATATTATTTTGTTGCTATTTTTTGTATTTTTTCCCTTTGTTGTAGAGCTGTATTTTTTTGTAAGAGGAATTTCAAATCTGCGGTTATTGAGTGTCATTTTCTAAACGAAAAAAAGAAAATAAATGGAAATAAAATAAAAACTGTGTTTAAGCTTTTAGTAGTCGTATATTTGAATTTGCAGTGGTTTACTTTGTTTTTGTTTATGGCGGATTTGTGGCCAAATGTAGTTTATATTTTTTTGCTGTTATTTTATTATAACAATCCTCTAAAAGGAAATGTTCAACAAAAATGAAAAAAATATATTGGTTAAATTATTTAAATCCTAGTGCATATCGTTTTTGCATTTTTTTGTGAAAACACTACCAAACTTTTGAAAAATTTAGAAAGTTTTAAATGTTACTAGGACATGTTTAGATTTTTTTCGCCTAAAACTATTGATGGATTTTTGCTCCAGTTGCCTGCCTTATACAATTTTTGTTGGTTTTTAGAGAAAAAATATTTCATTTGTTATTCATCACTTGTTTAGATTTAAATTCATTGAGTTTTTCGGATTTTGGATGAAATGCGAGAAAATGAAAAAAAATCGCGGTCAAAATAACAACATCGATGACTTAACGGTAGTCGAGTAGAGGCAAATGGATAAAAATGTTAACGAATTTTTATGTCGCCAGTTCTAGTTCTGTTCTTGCTCTGTTCTAGTTCTGTTCCAGTTCTGTTCTAGTTCTGTTCTAGTTTTGTTCTAGTTCTGTTCTAGTTCTGTTCTAGTTCTGTTCTAGTCCTGTTCTAGTTCTGTTCTAGTTCTGTTCTAGTTCTGTTCTAGTTCTGTTCTAGTTCTGTTCTAGTTCTGTTCTAGTTCTGTTCTAGTTCTGTTCTAGTTCTGTTCTAGTTCTGTTCTAGTTCTGTTCTAGTTCTGTTCTAGTTCTGTTCTAGTTCTGTTCTAGTTCTGTTCTAGTTCTGTTCTAGTTCTGTTCTAGTTCTGTTCTAGTTCTGTTCTAGTTCTGTTCTAGTTCTGTTCTAGTTCTGTTCTTGCTCTGTTCTAGTTCTGTTCCAGTTCTGTTCTAGTTCTGTTCTAGTTCTGTTCTAGTTCTGTTCTAGTTCTGTTCTAGTTCTGTTCTAGTTCTGTTCTAGTTCTGTTCTAGTTCTGTTCTAGTTCTGTTCTAGTTCTAGTTCTAGTTCTGTTCTAGTTCTGTTCTAGTTCTGTTCTAGTTCTGTTCTAGTTCTGTTCTAGTTCTGTTCTAGTTCTGTTCTAGTTCTGTTCTAGTTCTGTTCTAGTTCTGTTCTAGTTCTGTTCTAGTTCTGTTCTAGTTCTGTTCTAGTTCTGTTCTAGTTCTGTTCTAGTTCTGTTCTAGTTCTGTTCTAGTTCTGTTCTAGTTCTGTTCTAGTTCTGTTCTAGTTCTGTTCTAGTTCTGTTCTAGTTCTGTTCTAGTTCTAGTTCTGTTCTAGTTCTGTTCTAGTTCTGTTCTAGTTCTGTTCTAGTTCTGTTCTAGTTCTGTTCTAGTTCTGTTCTAGTTATGTTCTAGTTATGTTCTAGTTCTATTCTAGTTCTGTTCTAGTTCTGTTCTAGTTCTGTTCTAGTTCTGTTCTAGTTCTGTTCTAGTTCTGTTCTAGTTCTGTTCTAGTTATGTTCTAGTTATGTTCTAGTTATGTTCTAGTTCTGTTCTAGTTCTGTTCTAGTTCTGTTCTAGTTCTGTTCTAGTTCTGTTCTAGTTCTGTTCTAGTTCTGTTCTAGTTCTGTTCTAGTTCTGTTCTAGTTCTGTTCTAGTTCTGTTCTAGTTCTGTTCTAGTTCTGTTCTAGTTCTGTTCTAGTTCTGTTCTAGTTCTGTTCTAGTTCTGTCCTAGTTCTGTTCTAGTTCTGTTCTAGTTCTGTTCTAGTTCTGTTCTAGTTCTGTTCTAGTTCTGTTCTAGTTCTGTTCTAGTTCTGTTCTAGTTCTGTTCTAGTTCTGTTCTAGTTCTGTTCTAGTTCTGTTCTAGTTCTGTTGTAGTTCTGTTCTAGTTCTGTTCTAGTTCTTTTCTAGTTCTGTTCTAGTTCTGTTGTAGTTCTGTTCTAGTTCTGTTCTAGTTCTGTTCTAGTTCTGTTCTAGTTCTGTTCTATTTCTGTTCTAGTTTTGTTCTAGTACTGTTCTAGTTCTGTTTTCTTTCAGTTATAGTTCATGTCTTGTCTATATCTACATATTTATTTATGGGTTATATATTATAGTATCTGTTCTATAATTCCTAAAGATACTTTCTTATTCGAATTTCAATGTCCTTAAAATTACACTCTAATTGTCCTACGCTTGTTATAAAATTCCCTCATAAAACTAATCAACACATTAAAAATTCCCTTTCAATTCCCCACCAACTCAGCAAATTGACGTCAGACTAACAACAACAGGTATAATATAGAACTGAAATAAAAGAATAAATACGTTTTGTGCGTGCATATGTTTGTCTGGTGTATCCTATATCCTGTTTAAAAATTAACTGATGGCAAATGTGAAATTTCTATTTATGTTCATTTTGTATGCAATTGTTGTTGTTGTTATTATAGTTGTAATTTATGCAAATTGCAAACGGCAACATCAACCGGAACTAAATTATATTGCATATTTTATAAAATATTCTCATAGTCCGACATGTATAGGCATTAAAGCTGGAAAACCATTTAATATAAAATTTTATGTAAATACCTATAAACAGGACTACCAAATAAGGGGCTTAGTTGGAGAAAGGCCTAGAATATACAATACATAACTGGTCAAAAATAAAATATTTGTTGTTATAATGCCACTCAACACTTTGCTATAAGAATGAAAGAGTAAGCCAGGTGTAAGCCCACTATAATTAACACAACAAAAACCAAAAATGACACAAAGTATCCACATGATATGAATATTTACAATAGATGTGTTTATAAGCGGAGGATGTGTGAAAAGTTTATATGTTACGCCATTAAGAACTGATAGTTTCTTAAGGCGAAAGGAACTGATAGAAAATAATATCAGAATAGACTAAACTCTTGACTAAATGATAGACTGCTAGACTGCTACTGCCTTCATCACAGATCATATTGTACTCGAAACTGGACTATAGTCTGGACTACAGCCTTAACTTTTGTTTGGACTGTCTACTAGACTATAGTATGGACTTTCTGCTTTACTATATTGTGGACTATAGAAAGGACAATAGGTCAGATTATAGTATTGTTTATAGTCCACACTATAGACTAGTCTATAGTACTGAGTATAGTTTAGTGTATACTCAGTATAGACTAAACTGTAGTCTGACCAGACTATAGTCTGAACTATAGTCTGGACTATAGTCTGGACTATAGACTAGACTAAGGACTAAATTATGGACCAGACTTAGTTCTGGTACTATAGACTATACAGTAGTCTTTACTATACTTTATACTGTAGTCTGGACAAAAGCGGGTCTATTATAATCTAAATCATAGTTTGGACTATATAACAGGCTATAATCTGTTCTATGGACTACACTATAGTCGTCAATATAGACTAGACCATAGTCCGGGCTATAGACTATTGCCTAAGCTATAGACTAGACTAAAGTCTGTACTATAGACTAGACTATAGACTAGACTATAGTCTAAACTATAGATTAGACTATAGCCTAGACTGTAGACCGGTTTGCAGACTATGCTATAGTCTGGACTAAAGACTAAACTACAGTTTGAAGTGCAAACCAAACTATAGTCTGAACTATAGACTAGTCTATAGTCTTGACTATAGACTAGACTACAGACTACACTATAGACCAGGCTTAGTTCTGGTACTATAGACTATGCAGTAGTCTACACTAAACATTATACTATTGTCTGGACTATAGACGAGACCATAGGCTGGACTATAAACGGTCGATTATAATCTAGATTATAGTCTGGACTTTATACCACACTATAGTCTGTTCTACAGACTAAAATATAGTCTGGGCTATTGTCTAGGCTACAGACTAGACTATAGTCTGTACTATAGACTAGACTATAGTCTGGACTATAGACTAGATTACACTATAGTCTGGACAAGAGACCATAGTCTGGACTATAAACGGTCGATTATAATCTAGATCATAGTCTGGACTTTATACCAGATTATAGTCTGTTCTACAGACTATACTATAGTCTGCGCTATAGGCTATTGTCTAGGCTTTAGATCAGACTATAGTATGGACTATAGACTAGACTATAGTATTGACTATATACTATACTATAGTCTAGACTACAGACTAGACTATTCTCTGCACCATAAACTAACTACAATCTGGACCATAAACTAAACTATAGTTCGGCCTATATCCTGGTTTAATTTCTATACAAAAATTTCTTACCCTGTATATATAGATTTAAATGTACAAATGCATGTTAATATTTATTAAAAATGTACACCTTTTATATGTATATTTATGTATGTGTTTGTGCGATAGAATATGAAAATAGTGTGTCAACAGGTCAACAAACAGCACTCGAGTGGTAGGTAGGTCTATGGCAACGTAAATAAATACGTAAACAAGTCAAGGATCTGATGAATTATTTATTGGAAAGCCACATGCAAGCTTAGTTAGTGGAGATGATAAGAGCAGAGCGAATATATATGTTTTTATGACTTAATTTACCATCAAAATTTTCAGAGTTTCCATACCCTAATATAATTATTTTGTCCCGCAATTGACCCTAACTCCTATTCCTGTATGAAATTGTCATCATCAAATGTATAAATTTAAAGCTTTTCCTTTCGTTCTGCATTAATTATATGTTTTAAATTTGCTTTTACCACTATGTTTTTGTACAGAGCGTATGAGTAATATTTGTTTAATTTCACAGCAGGTTCATACGTGCGTGTGTGGAATGTGCGTGTTTTTTACCAACATTAATCATACGTATTGTTGCACTATATAAGTGAATTCTCTGCCACTTGTAGTAGAACAATTATACAAAAAGTGGGCAAAACTTAAATTGAAATAAAAGTTTAATTAAAATTCTTTATTTGTTTAGTGTTTGAGACTGAGTTGTGTTATAACAATTTTAAATAAAATAAAAGTTGATTTATGAAAAAAAGTTTTTAAAATAATTTTAAGATTTTACTGTAAAATTGTTGGGAAATTATGAAAGAATTGCTATATATTTACAAAATCTGGAATAACTTAAACTTTCCTTCTATGTAAATAAACTTAAAAGTAAAAATCCACTGATCTATACCCTTCTTTTCACACCCTCTCCCCACCAGCACTTTATTGGTTGAACAATAATGCTTTTATTTATGGTTTAATAAGTGTGGTATATTTACCAAATCCTTTGCCAAAGAATGTTCGGATAATATTCAACAACAAGAACAACAAAGACAGCAACTGCAATAACTCCAGCTTTACTGGACAAAAGCTAGCAGTTGTTTTAATGTTTTCTGTTTTTTTCTGCTGTTGCTGTAGCAATTTTTTTATTTTCCATAAAACAGCTTTATTTCTGTTAAGAGCCAGAAACCCACCCACAACTATCAACGCAACAATTTATGCACTCAACAGCGAAATAGTCGTCGAACCACAGTGGCCAGTCAACCAAACCGAGTAGAAATTTAAGTAGTTTTTTTTATCTCGCTGTTTGTTATTTTTTTGTTATCTGCTCGAGGCAGTTTAATAATGCACGTTAACACCCATGAAAATATTTAGTACAACAGAGAAATCGTAAATTTTCTTTTATTTTATGCACTTAATTGCAATTCACTCTGCTGGTGATGAAGAGTATAAAATGAAAGGGAAACGGAAATGATGGTACATGTCGCTACATTTATCATTAAAGGAAAGGATTTTAAAGCTTAAAACTATTTTGAAATTACTAAGGAATATTGTGAATTACTTCTTATGACTAGACAATGAAAAGACTATAACTGGACTAGGCTTCGACAATACTATGACTAAACTATGACTAGACTAGACTATGACAATACTATGACTACACTATTGCTAAACAATAATAAGACTATGACAAGACTATGAGTAGACTATGACCATGCAATGACTGACCATACTATGACCAGAATATGACAAGACTATGATTAGATTATGACTAGACAATGATTAGCTTATGACTAGACAATGATACGACTATGACTAGACTATGACTAGACTATGACTAGACTATGACTAGACTATGACTAGACTATGAATAGACTATGACTAGACTATGACTAGACTATGACTAGACTATGACTAGACTATGACTAGACATGACTAGACTATGACTAGACTATGACTAGACTATGACTAGACTATGACTAGACTATGACTAGACTATGACTAGACTATGACTAGACTATGACTAGACTATGACTAGACTATGACTACTATGACTAGACTATGACTAGACTATGACTAGACTATGACTAGACTGACTAATAGACTAGACTATGACTAGACTATGACTAGACTATGACTAGACTATGACTAGACTATGACTAGACTATGACTAGACTATGACTAGACTATGACTAGACTATGACTAGACTATGACTAGACTATGACTAGACTATGACTAGACTATGACTAGACTATGACTAGACTATGACTAGACTATGACTAGACTATGACTAGACTATGACTAGACTATGACTAGACTATGAATAGACTATGACTAGACTATGACTAGACTATGACTAGACTATGACTAGACTATGACTAGACTGACTAGACTATGACTAGACTATGACTAGACTATGACTAGACTATGACTAGACTATGACTAGACTTTGACTAGACTATGACTAGGCAATGACTAGACTATGACTAGACTATGACTAGACTATGACTAGACTATGAATAGAATATGACTAGACTATGACTAGACTATGACTAGACTATGACTAGACTATGACTAGACTATGACTAGACTATGCCTAGACTATGCCTAGACTATGACTAGACTATGACTAGACAATGACTAGACTATGACTAGACTATGACTAGACTATGACTAGACTATGACTAGACTAGGACTAGACTATGACTAGACTATGAATAGACTATGACTAGACTATGACTAGACTATGACTAGACTAGATGACTGACTAGACTATGACTAGACTATGACTAGAATGACTGACTGACTAGACTATGACTAGACTATGACTAGACTATGACTAGACTATGACTAGACTATGACTAGACTATGACTAGACTATGACTAGACTATGACTAGACTATGACTAGACTATGACTAGACTATGACTAGACTATGACTAGACTATGACTAGACTATGACTAGACTATGACTAGACTATGACTAGACTATGACTAGACTATGACTAGACTATGACTAGACTATCTGACTAGACTAGACTATGACTAGACTATGACTAGACTATGACTAGACTATGACTAGACTATGACTAGACTATGACTAGACTATGACTAGACTATGACTAGACTATGACTAGACTATGACTAGACTATGACTAGACTATGACTAGACTATGACTAGACTACTAGACTATGACTAGACTATGACTAGACTATGACTAGACTATGACTAGACTATGACTAGACTATGACTAGACTATGACTAGACTATGACTAGACTATGACTAGACTATGACTAGACTATGACTAGACTATGACTAGACTATGACTAGACTATGACTAGACTATGACTAGACTATGACTAGACTATTAACTATACAGTAAACTAGACTATAAACTACACTTTAAACTAGACTATATACTGATTATAAACTAGACTATAAATTTAACTATAAACTAGACTATAAACTGGACTATAAACTAGACTATAAACTAGACAGTAGTTAGTTAGTTAGTTAGTTAGTTTGAAAGGAGGATGTATATACATCAAATACGAAGAAATACACCTAGGCCTCTATCGGGCCTGTTGTGCGCTCCTTAACCAGTGCCTCAGGTGGGAATCGAACCCACCACCTCCGGTCTACCAGACTAGAACACTAACCTACCGGAGGCCACAAACTAGACAGTAAACTAGACAGTAAACTAGACTATAAAATAGACTATAAACTATACTATATAAACTCCACTATTAACTAGACTATAAAATGAATTATGAACTAGACTATAAACTGGACAGTAAACTAGACTATAGACTATAGTATAATATAAACTACACTATTGACTAGACTATAAAATGAGTTATAAACTAGACTTTAAAGTAGACTTTTAACTAGAATATAAACTATACTATAAACTTGACTATAAACTAGACTATAAAATAGTCTAGTTTAATAAAGTATACCAAAAAGTAGACTACAAACTAGACCATGAACTATACTATTAACTAGACTATAAACTTAACTGTGCACTAGACCATAATCCATACTATAAACTAAAATATAAACTAGACTATAAACTTGACTATAAAATAGACCATAAACTAGACTATAAACTAGACTACAAACTGAACTATAAACTAGAGCATAAACTAGACTATAAACTAGACTATAAACTAGACTATAAACTGGACTTTAAGCTAGACTATAAACTTGACTTTGAGCTAGACTGTAAACTAGACTTTAAATTTGACTGTAAATTAGACTATAAACTAGACAGTAAACTAGACTATAAACTAGACTATAAACTATACTATAAACTATACTATAAACTATACTGTAAACTACACTATTAACTAGACTATAAACTAGACTATAAACTAGACTATAAACTAGACTATAAACACGACTATAAGCTAGACTATAAAGTAGACTATAAACTCGACTATAAGCTAGACTATAAACTTGACTATAAACTGTACTATAAACTAGGATATTAACAATTGACTTCAAATTACACTAAAAACTTGGCTATAAACTAGACAAGAAACTAGACTCTAAACTATACTTTAAACTAGACTAGACTATAAACTGGATCGTTAACTAAACTGGATAATTAAACTAAAAATAGGCTATAAATTATGCTATATACTGGACTCTAAAGAAAACTTTAAACTAGACTATTTAGTAGGCTTTAAGCTATATTACGAAGTATTCTATAGATAAGACTATAAACTAGACTACAATTTACACTTTAAACTAGACTATAAAATGTACTCTATATCTATAAATATCAAACTGAATGTCTGTTTGTTTTATGTCTATAGACGTCTGAATCGATTTTCTTTAAATTTTCACAGTACCTTCCCATATTTCTGTAAAATTTCAAGTTGGCGAGATACCACTCCCACATACAAAATAAGTATTAAAAGTCTCATATCCGATAAAGTGCAACCTCAAATTTTGTATGGACATGTGGCATACATATGAACATGTGGAGACAAAGTGGGTGCCTTCCATATAAAAAAAATCTTAGATTAGTACATCTGTTGTATTTTCGTGTCAATATGTTTATTTAAGAGAAAAATGGGCGGATTAGCAATAGGGGACATTGCCCTTCCCATTTGAATTAAATACAAAAATGTGTTTATCTGGGAAACTATTAGAGCTAGAATCTTCATATAAGAACTTAAACATTCATTAGAATATTTTAGGGAAAGGGCTTAGCTTTAATGCAAGTCGACCTCTTCCTTTCGCTGCCTATATGTCTATTAAATTGTTGTGCTTTTATCTGTGTATTTAATTTATATGATGGTTTCCAGTGTGGCCGGTACAGTAATTATTACAGTTCATTGATTCAATTAAAGTATTTTAATGTCGTCGAAGATTAAAATATCCTACATAATCCTCTTTTATTATGCGCACACTTTCAAATAAACATATACATACTTATATTAAACAAAAACTTTTTTTCGCTATAATATTATATTATAATTATGGCATATAATTTTATTTTTTTATATTTTTGCATATTTTCCCCAGCTATAGCACGCTGTTTATCGCCGTAAATGTATTCGTTTTTTACAGCGATATCATTAATTAATGTGGTAAAGTCATGATTTAAAAAAAAACGGCAAAAGGATTAACAACTACAACCATAAAGTAGGGAATATTAAAAAAATGGAAATATTATGTAATGGCCAGAATGAAGATTTTCAATTACGTAGCAAAGCAGCCAGTCAGTCATCAGCATTAAGCAGCACTAAGACTATTGATTACAGTCAATAAGTGAAAATGATTTACTGCTGTTGAGTTAAAGTAATGGAAAGGAAACAGGATTTAAATAATTGAATGAAAATTGAAAGCTGAAAAGTAATTTAAGAAATTTAAAACATAACTTTTACAAACATTACTATTGAAAAAAGCAGCAGTAATGCCAAAGCATTTAATCTAATTTCTAATTATAGCTAATGCTTAAATCCAATCTATTATTCTAAAATGCATATCAATTTCTTCCAGCATTAGTTTGCCATATACATTTCATATTCCCTAACTAGTTTTCAGTTTTAATTTGTTATCCATAACTTTGGTCTGCGGAACCTTTTAAATCAGGTCACTAGGTATGTTATTAACTTTACGCATAAACATACATACATCTATGTATATTGGAGTGTACGAAACTTAGTATATAACCAGTTTATGTTCATGTATTTTGATTTTATGTTTATGTACTGGCGCTATCAGCCGTTCTAGTGGTTTTTACTTTATTGTCACATAAAACTATTTGGCAATAGTGCAGTAGTTTATTTCTGCTGGCGCACAAGTTTCACTAGAATATTTTCATTGCCAGTCAGAGAAGTGAGTTAGTGTGATTATGTTTCGTAATCGGAAAGGGGGTGGTCGATTTAAAAGGAACGTGGACTAGACTATAGACTATGACTAAACTATGACTAGACTATGACTAGACTATGACTAGACTATGACTAGACTATGACTAGACTATGACTAGACTATGACTAGACTATGACTAGACTATGACTAGACTATGAGTAGACTATGACTAGACTATGACTAGACTATGACTAGACTATGACTAGACTATGACTAGACTATGACTAGACTATGACTAGACTATGACTAGACTATGACTAGACTATGACTAGACTATGACTAGACTATGACTAGACTATGACTAGACTATGACTAGACTATGACTAGACTATAGACTAGACTATAGACTAGACTATAGACTAGACTATAGACTAGACTATAGACTAGACTATAGACTAGACTATAGACTAGACTATAGACTAGACTATAGACTAGACTATAGACTAGACTATAGACTAGACTATAGACTAGACTATAGACTAGACTATAGACTAGACTATAGACTAGACTATAGACTAGACTATAGACTAGACTATAGACTAGACTATAGACTAGACTATAGACTAGACTATAGACTAGACTATAGACTAGACTATAGACTAGACTATAGACTAGACTATAGACTAGACTATAGACTAGACTATAGACTAGACTATAGACTAGACTATAGACTAGACTATAGACTAGACTATAGACTAGACTAGACTAGACTAGACTATAGACTAGACTATAGACTAGACTATAGACTAGACTATAGACTAGACTATAGACTAGACTATAGACTAGACTATAGACTAGACTATAGACTAGACTATAGACTAGACTATAGACCTAGACTATAGACTAGACTATAGACTAGACTATAGACTAGACTATAGACTAGACTATAGACTAGACTATAGACTAGACTATAGACTAGACTATAGACTAGACTATAGACTAGACTATAGACTAGACTATAGACTAGACTATAGACTAGACTATAGACTAGACTATAGACTAGACTATAGACTAGACTATAGACTAGACTATAGACTATACTATAAACTAGACTATAGACTAAACTATAGACTAGACTATAGACTAGACTATAGACTAGACTCTCGTTAAACTTTCACTAAACTTTCACTAGACTATCACTGGACAATGACTTGACTAGACTATCACTAGACTTAAGAAAGAATATTACTAGACTAACACTAGTCTCTGACTAGAATATGAATATACTATGACTAAACTAAGAATAAACTATGATAAACCAGAATATCACTAGACTTTCACTGGTCTATGACTAGAGTATGAATAGGCTAAGACTAAGCTATCACTAGACTATGCTGAGACTATCACTAAACTATCTCTAGACTATCTCTAGACTATTTATAGACTATCTTTAGATTATCACTCGACTATAAGTGTACTATAACTTGACTATTTCTTATATTTGCTACACTTAACATTGCTCCAAGCCTGTTACTCATACTCACATATCATGGTACATCCATCGTTCTATGGCCTCTGTATATTTTAGCCAGCAATGACATTACAAGTTAAAACATTTACAATATAACCATTCACATTCACTCGTTTTCATTACGATTTATAACTTCTATGTGTATTCGTTTTTTTGCACAGTTATTGTGTTGAAAATGTTTCTTTTTTTTTGTTTGTGTGTAGTCTGTCGAATTTATGGCTATTGAATGGAAATTGTAACCATGATAAAATGTATACTAAGTATAGAGTATAAATTTGGTCAATGTAATGAAAAAAGGTTAAAGTGTTGTAAAATGGTTAAATGTTAAACATATTAAATTATATGAAATTTTTGCCAAAAACTAACTAAAATCACTTAATATTGAGCTTAACATTAAAATAAATACAAACTGAGTTTGGGTTAAATGTATGTTTTTAATAAGAGCATAAGTTAGTATGACTTTTAGTTTGAATGATATTGTTTGTAAACTAGAACATATATAAAATTAGTTTTAGTTTAAAGATATGTTAACAATTGCTTTACATAACAATGGAAGTAATTGAAATTGTTATGAGGTCAGGGTTTCTTAAACTACTGATTGCATATTGGCAACTTAAGTTTTTATATAACTGATACTTTGTTGGCCTCAACCTCCATTTTGTTTGTTACGCTGCAAAAACTTCTTGACACTCACATTAGCATTTTAATGATTTAGATACAAGAAATGAGATTCTTTACTTCTTATCCCTGAAACCCCTTTATATTTGCCCTTCCAATTCGATATTATATTTCTACTTTATTTGTAGATAAATTTTGCTATAATTCAAGAAACAATTTAGTTCTATTTGAAATTTCTTACATAAATTCATTTACTTATTGTTGTGTCCTTATCCCAGTAATTAAAGTGATTTTTAGCCACAACCTATAGTAGTTTGTAGCACAATGTTGGAAGTGAACAAGAAAGATATTAAGAACAAATCTTATTTCATTTTACTTATTTAGTAAGAAATTAATTTTAAATTGTTCATTGGTTTTGTTTGGACTTTAAGTAGATAAGATTGTCTATTTAGAATAAATATTAAATGCTACTTCAGTTTATTATAAATCATATTAAATATTTTGTGAAAATCTTAAGAAGATTCTTGGTAAGTAAAATTATGTTGATAAAAAACTTAAAATATTACTAACAAATTTTAAACACAATCTTGAGGAAGTATAAAAGACTTGTGAAAAAGATATCTACAAATATATATATAAAAATGAATGTGTGTTCGTATGTTTGTATATTTGAAGTTCATATATTACTAAACGGTTGAACCGATTTCCTTGAAAATTTTACAGTGTATTCCTGTATATCTGGAAGAGGTTATAGCCTACTATTTACTCTGAAATTTCTAGTAGGCGAGGAGCTGCGACCATAATTAGAAAACATTAAATCAGTATATCTGAGATAATATAACAGTTATAGTCGTAAAATTTTGTCGGAGCCACTTTAGTATATTGTCTAGTCTATAGTTTTATATTCTAGTCTATAGTCTAGTTTATAGTCTAGTGTAGTCTAAAGTCTAGTATCTAGTATAGTCTAGTCTATAGTCTAGTCTATAGTCTAGTCTATAATCTAGTCTATAGTCTAGTCTATAGTCTAGTCTATAGTCTAGTCTATAGTCTAGTCTATAGTCTAGTCTATAGTCTAGTCTATAGTCTAGTCTATAGTCTAGTCTATAGTCTAGTCTAGTCTATAGTCTAGTCTATAGTCTAGTCTATAGTCTAGTCTATAGTCTAGTCTATAGTCTAGTCTATAGTCTAGTCTATAGTCTAGTCTATAGTCTAGTCTATAGTCTAGTCTATAGTCTAGTCTATAGTCTAGTCTATAGTCTAGTCTATAGTCTAGTCTATAGTCTAGTCTATAGTCTAGTCTATAGTCTAGTCTATAGTCTAGTCTATAGTCTAGTCTATAGTCTAGTCTATAGTCTAGTCTATAGTCTAGTCTATAGTCTAGTCTATAGTCTAGTCTATAGTCTAGTCTATAGTCTAGTCTATAGTCTAGTCTATAGTCTAGTCTATAGTCTAGTCTATAGTCTAGTCTATAGTCTAGTCTATAGTCTAGTCTATAGTCTAGTCTATAGTCTAGTCTATAGTCTAGTCTATAGTCTAGTCTATAGTCTAGTCTATAGTCTAGTCTATAGTCTAGTCTATAGTCTAGTCTATAGTCTAGTCTATAGTCTAGTCTATAGTCTAGTCTATAGTCTAGTCTATAGTCTAGTCTATAGTCTAGTCTATAGTCTAGTCTATAGTCTAGTCTATAGTCTAGTCTATAGTCTAGTCTATAGTCTAGTCTATAGTCTAGTCTATAGTCTAGTCTATAGTCTAGTCTATAGTCTAGTCTATAGTCTAGTCTATAGTCTAGTCTATAGTCTAGTCTATAGTCTAGTCTATAGTCTAGTCTATAGTCTAGTCTATAGTCTAGTCTATAGTCTAGTCTATAGTCTAGTCTATAGTCTAGTCTATAGTCTAGTCTATAGTCTAGTCTATAGTCTAGTCTATAGTCTAGTCTATAGTCTAGTCTATAGTCTAGTCTATAGTCTAGTCTATAGTCTAGTCTATAGTCTAGTCTATAGTCTAGTCTATAGTCTAGTCTATAGTCTAGTCTATAGTCTAGTCTATAGTCTAGTCTATAGTCTAGTCTATAGTCTAGTTTATAGTCTAGTCTATAGTCTAGTCTATAGTCTAGTCTAGTCTATAGTCTAGTCTATAGTCTAGTCTATAGTCTAGTCTATAGTCTAGTCTATAGTCTAGTCTATAGTCTAGTCTATAGTCTAGTCTATAGTCTAGTCTATAGTCTAGTCTATAGTCTAGTCTATATTCTAGTCTATAGTCTAGTCTATAGTCTAGTCTATAGTCTAGTCTATAGTCTAGTTTATAGTCTAGTCTATAGTCTAGTCTATAGTCTAGTCTATAGTCTAGTCTATAGTCTAGTCTATAGTCTAGTCTAGTCTATAGTCTAGTCTAGTCTATAGTCTAGTCTAGTCTATAGTCTAGTCTAGTCATAGTCTAGTCATAGTCTAGTCATAGTCTAGTCAGTCTAGTCATAGTCTAGTCATAGTCTAGTCAGTCTAGTCATAGTCTAGTCATAGTCTAGTCATAGTCTAGTCATAGTCTAGTCATAGTCTAGTCATAGTCTAGTCATAGTCTAGTCATAGTCTAGTCATAGTCTAGTCTATAGTCTAGTCATAGTCTAGTCTATAGTCTAGTCATAGTCTAGTCATAGTCTAGTAGTCTAGTCATAGTCTAGTCATAGTCTAGTCATAGTCTAGTCATAGTCTAGTCATAGTCTAGTCATAGTCTAGTCATAGTCTAGTCATAGTCTAGTCATAGTCTAGTCATAGTCTAGTCATAGTCTAGTCATAGTCTAGTCATAGTCTAGTCATAGTCTAGTCATAGTCTAGTCATAGTCTAGTCATAGTCTAGTCATAGTCTAGTCTAGTCTAGTCATAGTCTAGTCATAGTCTAGTCATAGTCTAGTCATAGTCTAGTCATAGTCTAGTCATAGTCTAGTCATAGTCTAGTCATAGTCTAGTCATAGTCTAGTCATAGTCTAGTCATAGTCTAGTCATAGTCTAGTCATAGTCTAGTCATAGTCTAGTCATAGTCTAGTCATAGTCTAGTCATAGTCTAGTCATAGTCTAGTCATAGTCTAGTCATAGTCTAGTCATAGTCTAGTCATAGTCTAGTCATAGTCTAGTCATAGTCTAGTCATAGTCTAGTCATAGTCTAGTCATAGTCTAGTCATAGTCCTAGTCATAGTCTAGTCATAGTCTAGTCATAGTCTAGTCATAGTCTAGTCATAGTCTAGTCATAGTCTAGTCATAGTCTAGTCATAGTCTAGTCATAGTCTAGTCATAGTCTAGTCATAGTCTAGTCATAGTCTAGTCATAGTCTAGTCATAGTCTAGTCATAGTCTAGTCATAGTCTAGTCATAGTCTAGTCATAGTCTAGTCATAGTCTAGTCATAGTCTAGTCATAGTCTAGTCATAGTCTAGTCATAGTCTAGTCATAGTCTAGTCATAGTCTAGTCATAGTCTAGTCATAGTCTAGTCATAGTCTAGTCATAGTCTAGTCATAGTCTAGTCATAGTCTAGTCATAGTCTAGCTAGTCATAGTCTAGTCTAGTCATAGTCTAGGTCATAGTCTAGTCATAGTCTAGTCATAGTCTAGTCATAGTCTAGTCATAGTCTAGTCATAGTCTATTAGTAGATCTCTTAGCACTCTTGTCTATAGTTATGTTAACATTTCCATTAAGAATCATATATTTTGTTCCTGCATATTTCATTTAACTTTAACTAACTTTTCTAACATTTAAATTATTTTGATTTCTTACTTTTGATGCCATTTTCCCCTACCCCCTAACTTTTCTGTTCAATAATCCCATAAAAATGATTAATTTCAGCAGATGTCCTTTTCTAAGTTTAATTTTTTCTCTGAATTTTCTCATTTATACTGTGCAGTTGTAATAATTCATAAAAACCACGTAGTAAATTATGTTACAGTTTCCCTGCCTTTAGCTCCTCTAACCATTTGTTCCTGATACGTTTTATTTTTTAATAAATGTGTGGCACCTTTAAACAAAAGTTACTGGCATAGAACTCCCCCACCCCCAACGACTCAGTAGCAGCTCAGCAGCTACTGTCAAAGTAAAATATTTTTTCACATAATTCACATACAAAAAACGAAGAATCGAAAAAGAAAACTAAAGTTTTCTAAAAGAGTTCTCCTGCAGATATTAGGTCAAATTGTCAAATAGAAAAGAATGGGACTTAACTGTTTGAAAGCAAAAGAAAGAAAACAGGAAATTTGGTAATGAAAAAAATAAAGGTGAAATATTAAGCAATCAAGAGTGACTAAGACTATGACTACAGCATGATTAGCTGGGGTATGACTAGAGCATAACTTATTAAGTAAAGTTGGGACTATGGTTATATTAGAATCAATATATATATCACTGACAGTCAATATTTCGAATAATAGGTAAAACTTTAAAAAAACTTTTATAGTGCATTACACTGTGCCAATATAGATGAACCAAAGAATAAACTGAAAATAACAATATTTGAAAATATTCCTACTCCAACATGGACAGACAGACATCTCCAGAGCCAGTTACTAAATCAAACAAAGCAAATACGACTGAAAAGAAAAAAACCTGAATTCCAAAGACAAGTTACCCATAAGATAACCAGCTAGCTACCACAGTTACAAAAAACACAAGCCAGTTTAGAGTAGAAAAAAAGTATAGAAAAGAATCGTGACTGTCATTGAAATTAAAGAAGATGTATATCATTTTGGCTAAAAAAGAAAAGAAAAAAACCTAAAAAGCAAACAAAAAAGAACAGAACTAGCATACAAAAACACTCACAAAACAAATGAAATGTTTCCCCCCAGAAAAAGGCAAAAGAAAAAGTAACACAAACAGCCAACAGGAACAAAAGGAATCCATGAATACCTCTTATATAAACTATGAAATATAGTCGAAAGGCAAAACAAAAAAACTCCAACCAAATTCTCAATGCATTTTTCACGTTGCCATTTAAGTGTAAAATAGAAGTTTTTCTACATTTTCTTTTTTTTTCATTTTTTCTCCGAAAATATTCAAACGTGACTTTTTTCTAATGCACAAAGAAATTGGAACAAAACGAAATCATGACTGAAAAAGTATTTTAAGCTAGAAAATTAAAAAAGTTTGAAATGAAATGCTTATACAAGAAATTAGTTATAAAACACACAATAACACTGCAAAAATGCCATCCATATTAAGTATAATAAAACTAATGAGTGGAAAATGTTTAAAATATTTTCCTTCTTTTTGGAAGTAATTTTCTCTAAAAGAATTCAAACTGTATAAATTAGAAAACTATTTGTACAAGGAGTAGCATGCAACACATAGCACACTACTGCTAGTTAACAGTCTTCTTTTTTAGTTTAGTTAAACAATTTCTTCTTAACATATCTCAGGGTTTAATACATAGTCCAGTTAATAACCTAGTTTATAGTCCTGCTTATAGCTAAGTTCATAGTTTAGTTTATAGTCTGGGTTGAAGACTAGTTTACAGTATAATTTTTAGCCTAGTTTCTAGACCAACAATGGACTAGACTATAGACTAGACTATGGACTAGACTACAGACTAGACTACAGACTATACTATAGACTAGACTATAGACTAGACTATAGACTAGACTATAGACTAGACTATAGACCTAGACTATAGACTAGACTATAGACTAGACTATAGACTAGACTATAGACTAGACTATAGACTAGACTATAGACTAGACTATAGACTAGACTATAGACTAGACTATAGACTAGACTATAGACTAGACTAGACTAGACTATAGACTAGACTATAGACTAGACTATAGACTAGACTATAGATTAGACTATAGACTAGACTAGAGACTAGACTATAGACCAGACTATAGACTAGACTATAGACTAGACTATAGACTAGACTATTAGACTAGACTATAGACTAGACTATAGACTAGACTATAGACTAGACTATAGACTAGACTATAGACTAGACTATAGACTATACTATAGACTAGACTATAGACTAGACTATAGACTAGACTATAGACTAGACTAGACTATAGACTAGACTATAGACTAGACTATAGACTAGACTATAGACTAGACTATAGACTAGACTATAGACTAGACTATAGACTAGACTATAGACTAGACTATAGACTAGACTATAGACTAGACTATAGACTAGAATATAGACTAGACTATAGACTAGACTATAGACCAGACTATAGACTAGAATATAGACTAGACTATAGACTAGACTATGGACCAAAATATAGACTAGACTATAGACTAGACTATAGACTAGACTAGACTATAGACTAGACTATAGACTAGACTATAGACTAGACTATAGACTAGACTATAGACTAGACTATAGACTAGACTATAGACTAGACTATAGACTTGACTATAGACTAGACTATAGACTAGACTATAGACTAGACTTAGACTAGACTATAGACTAGACTATAGACTAGACTAGACTATAGACTATACTATAGACTAGACTATAGACTAGACTATAGACTAGACTATAGACTAGACTATAGACTAGACTATAGACTAGACTAGACTATAGACTAGACTATAGACTAGACTAGTCTATAGACTAGACTATAGACTAGACTATAGACTAGACTATAGACTAGACTATAGACTAGACTATAGACTAGACTATAGACTAGACTATAGACTAGACTATAGACTAGACTATAGACTAGACTATAGACTAGACTATAGACTAGACTATAGACTAGACTATAGACTAGACTATAGACTAGACTAGACTAGACTAGACTAGACTAGACTAGACTAGACTAGACTAGACTAGACTAGACTAGACTATAGACTAGACTATAGACTAGACTATAGACTAGACTATAGACTAGACTATAGACTAGACTATAGACTAGACTATAGACTAGACTATAGACTAGACTATAGACTAGACTATAGACTAGACTATAGACTAGACTATAGACTAGACTATAGACTAGACTATAGACTAGACTATAGACTAGACTATAGACTAGACTATAGACTAGACTATAGACTAGACTATAGACTAGACTATAGACTAGACTATAGACTAGACTATAGACTAGACTATTATAGACTAGACTATAGACTAGACTATAGACTAGACTATAGACTAGACTATAGACTAGACTATAGACTAGACTATAGACTAGACTATAGACTAGACTATAGACTAGACTATAGACTAGACTATAGATTAGACTATAGACTAGACTATAGACTAGACTATAGACTAGACTATAGACTAGACTATAGACTAGACCATAGACTAGACTATAGACTAGACTATAGACTAGACTATAGACTAGACTATAGACTAGACTATAGACTAGACTATAGACTAGACTATAGACTAGACTATAGACTAGACTATAGACTAGACTATAGACTAGACTATAGACTAGACTATAGACTAGACTATAGACTAGACTATAGACTAGACTATAGACTAGACTATAGACTAGACTATAGACTAGACTATAGACTAGACTATAGACTAGACTATAGACTAGAATATAGACTAGACTATAGACTAGACTATAGACCAGACTATAGACTAGACTATAGACTAGACTATAGACTAGACTATGGACCAAAATATAGACTAGACTATAGACTAGACTATAGACTAGACTATAGACTAGACTATAGACTAGACTATAGACTAGACTATAGACTAGACTATAGACTAGACTATAGACTAGACTATAGACTAGACTATAGACTAGACTATAGACTTGACTATAGACTAGACTATAGACTAGACTATAGACTAGACTATAGACTAGACTATAGACTAGACTATAGACTAGACTATAGACTAGACTATAGACTAGACTATAGACTAGACTATAGACTAGACTATAGACTAGACTATAGACTAGACTATAGACTAGACTATAGACTAGACTATAGACTAGACTATAGACTAGACTATAGACTAGACTATAGACTAGACTATAGACTAGACTATAGACTAGACTATAGACTTGACTATAGACTAGACTATAGACTAGACTATAGACTAGACTATAGTCTAGACTATAGACTTGAGTATAGACTTGACTATAGATTAGACTATAGACTAGACTATAGACTAGACTATAGACTAGACTATAGACTAGACTATAGACTTGACTATAGACTAGACTATAGACTAGACTATAGACTAGACTATAGACTATAGACTTGACTATAGACTTGACTATAGACTTGACTATAGACTAGACTATAGACTAGACTATAGACTAGACTATAGACTAGACTATAGACTAGACTATAGACTTGACTATAGACTAGACTATAGACTAGACTATAGACTAGACTATAGTCTAGACTATAGACTTGACTATAGACTTGACTATAGACTAGACTATAGACTAGACTATAGACTAGACTATAGACTAGACTATAGACTAGACTATAGACTAGACTATAGACTAGACTATAGACTAGACTATAGACTAGACTATAGACTAGACTATAGACTAGACTATAGACTAGACTATAGACTTGACTATAGACTAGACTATAGACTAGACTATAGACTAGACTATAGACTAGACTATAGTCTAGACTATAGACTTGACTATAGACTTGACTATAGACTAGACTATAGACTAGACTATAGACCAGACTATAGACTAGACTATAGACTAGACTATAGACTTGACTATAGACTAGACTATAGACTAGACTATAGACTAGACTATAGTCTAGACTATAGACTAGACTATAGACTAGACTATAGACTAGACTATAGTCTAGACTATAATAAATCGTTCATAATCTGAAAATTTAAAACATTTTTTGCTTAATAATGTTTACAACGATACCTGCTGTAACTAGCCAACTCTACTCTTACACTATACATCTCTGTGTATCTGCTGTTATACTACATATACATATAGCACATGAATCCTTTACTCTAAATCCTTTCAACGTGTAATTTATCTCAGCAAAAAAAGGGAAAAAATAAATAAAAAAATTCTCCATTTGAGTTAAAAGGTTTGTTAAATTTAATGTTCAATTTATGTAAAATAATAGAAAACCATTTTACTTAAAACAGAAATTCCATTTGAAATAGAAAAAAAATCTAAATAAATAAAATTTTTCTCTTCTAAATTGTTTTTGTTTTTATTTCATCTTTTTTGGTTATTTTAGTAATTTTCTAAATCTCATTCAATAGAACAAAAATGTGCAGGAGCAAACAGCAACCAAAAAAAAATAGGTAAAAATCAACAACAAACATACAAAAATTAGATTTTCCACTTGAGCTAATTTAATCCAACTAGAGAAGACCATGATGCTTATGTACACCAACCAGCATAAATATTTCGAAAGAAGCTTTAACCATCACAAGTAATAATACTTGTTGATAAGTGATTTGATTTCTACACTTCTATGGCCCAAACAATAGATTGAGTTTAATGGTATTTCTTTATATATTTGGAAAAAAATAAAACTAACTAAACACAACTTTTTGCAGCAAATTTAATTTAAGCAAAATTTTAAAAAAATAACGAAAAAAGTAAAGGTTCAGTTTTTAACACTTTTGTTGAAAAAGGTACAAATCTATTTTTTCGACATAAATTTTTCTTAGGGTACAACGAAAATAATCAAATTACAGTTAATGCTATATAAAGGACTGAAACAATAAATCTTATTGGAGAAATAATGCAGAAGAAGGTCAAACAAAGCACAAATAACGAAAAAGTCCTTTAGATTGAAGATATGGATACCATAATGATGAAGACTATAACTAGACTACAACTAGACTATAACTAGACTAGACTATGGCTAGACCTAACTAGACAAAACTAGACTAGTCTAAGCTAGACTATGACTAGACTATGACTATACTATGACTAGACTATGACTAGACTATGACTAGACTATGACTAGACTATGACTAGACTATGACTAGACTATGACTAGACTATGAATAGACTATGACTAGACTATGACTAGACTATGACTAGACTATGACTAGACTATGACTAGACTATGACTAGACTATGACTAGACTATGACTAGACTAGAACTATGACTAGAACTATAGACTATAACTAGACTATGAACTAGACTATGACGAGAACTATGAACTAGACTATGAACTAGACTATTAACTAGACTATAAACTAGACTATAAACTAGACTATAAACTAGACTATAAACTAGACTATAAACTAGACTATAAACTAACTATAAACTAGACTATAAACTAGACTATAAACTAGACTATAACTAGACTATAACTAGACTATAAACTAGACTATAAACTAGACTATAAACTAGACTATAAACTAGACTATAAACAGACTATAAACTAGACTATAAACTAGACTATAAACAGACTATAAACCTAGACTATAAACTAGGACTATAAACTAGACTATAAACTAGACTATAAACTAGACTATAACTAGACATAAACTAGACATAAACTAGACTATAAACTAAACTAGACTATAAACTAGACTATAAACTAGACTATAAACTAGACTATAAACTAGACTATAAACTAGACTATAAACTAGACTATAAACTAGATTATAAACTAGACTATAAACTAGACTATAAACTAGACTATAAACTAGACTATAAACTAGACTATAAACTAGATTATAACCAGTCTATAAACTAGACTATAAACTAGTCTATAAACTAGACTATAAACTAGACTATAAACTAGTCTATAAACTAGACTATAAACTAGACTATAAACTAGACCTGAACTGCAATATAAACTACACTTTCAAATAGAATACAAACAGGGCTACAAACTTGGCTATAGACAAGACCATTGACTAACTATGTACCAACCTGTACACAAGACTAAGGCTTCGACTATCGTCAAGTCATAGTCTAGTCATAGTCTAGTCATAGACTATGACTAGACTATAACTAGACTATGACTAGACTATGACTAGACTATAAACTAGACTATAAACTAGACTATAAACTAGACTATAAACTAGACTATAAACTAGACTATAAACTAGACTATAAACTAGACTATAAACTAGACTATAAACTAGACTATAAACTAGACTATAAACTAGACTATAAACTAGACTATAAACTAGACTATAAACTAGACTATAAACTAGACTATAAACTAGACTATAAACTAGACTATAAACTAGACTATAAACTAGACTATAAACTAGACTATAAACTAGACTATAAACTAGACTATAAACTAGACTATAAACTAGACTATAAACTAGACTATAAACTAGACTATAAACTAGACTATAAACTAGACTATAAACTAGACTATAAACTAGACTATAAACTAGACTATAAACTAGACTATAAACTAGACTTATAAACTAGACTATAAACTAGACTATAAACTAGACTATAAACTAGACTATAAACTAGTCTATAAACTAGACTATAAACTAGACTATAAACTAGTCTATAAACTAGACTATAAACTAGACTATAAACTAGACTATAAACTAGTCTATAAACTAGACTATAAACTAGACTATAAACTAGTCTATAAACTAGACTATAAACTAGACTATAAACTAGACCTGAACTGCAATATAAACTACACTTTCAAATAGAATACAAACAGGGCTACAAACTTGGCTATAGACAAGACCATTGACTAACTATGTACCAACCTGTACACAAGACTAAGGCTTCGACTATCGTCAAGTCATAGTCTAGTCATAGTCTAGTCATAGTCTAGTCATAGTCTAGTCATAGTCTAGTCATAGTCTAGTCATAGTCTAGTCATAGTCTAGTCATAGTCTAGTCATAGTCTAGTCATAGTCTAGTCATAGTCTAGTCATAGTCTAGTCATAGTCTAGTCATAGTCTAGTCATAGTCTAGTCATAGTCTAGTCATAGTCTAGTCATAGTCTAGTCATAGTCTAGTCATAGTCTAGTCATAGTCTAGTCATAGTCTAGTCATAGTCATAGTCTAGTCATAGTCTAGTCATAGTCTAGTCATAGTCTAGTCATAGTCTAGTCATAGTCTAGTCATAGTCTAGTCATAGTCTAGTCTAGTCATAGTCTAGTCATAGTCTAGTCATAGTCTAGTCATAGTCTAGTCATAGTCTAGTCATAGTCTAGTCATAGTCTAGTCATAGTCTAGTCATAGTCTAGTCATAGTCTAGTCATAGTCTAGTCATAGTCTAGTCATAGTCTAGTCATAGTCTAGTCATAGTCTAGTCATAGTCTAGTCATAGTCTAGTCATAGTCTAGTCATAGTCTAGTCATAGTCTAGTCATAGTCTAGTCTAGTCATAGTCTACTCATAGTCTAGTCATAGTCTAGTCATAGTCTAGTCATAGTCTAGTCATAGCCAGGTCGTTTAGTCATAGTCTAGTCTTCCTCACAATGTACTTCATAGTCTACTTTTTAGCTTGGATTACTGTCAAGTTCCATCTGATGGTTGTTTTCAGTTTAAAAATAGTCTGTCTAACTGATTGTCGAGTTTATGTATGTAGCAAAATAACCAATGTTAACTATTTTTCTAAACATCCCTTTTACTTAGTTATACATGTTGTAAGTCTTTATAGACAAGTAAGTTTGGTGTGTTGGTCCTGCAAGGTAGTTAGATGAAATCAACCAACTTTATTAGAAAATCTTTTTAACAAATGTTTACATTTGTTTAAATTCTTAACATGAGGTTTATGTAAATCTGTAACAAAATCTTCTATTTTACTATTTTAAGCAAAATTTAGTTATACATTGTTTTATTCTTTGAATTTATTTTATAAAATTATGCAAATTTAGACGTTTAAAATTTTGTTGCAAAATAATGAATACAATATCTGTTATTTATTCTTAATGCCCATAAATTATGTAAAATTTTTTATTGAAAATAAATAATGATTTCATGACTGAGGGGCATTATTTAAACAAAGTTAGTAAAAAAAACAAATATAACAGTGATTGTTATTGAAGAAATAAAATTATTAAGGAGAAAGATTGATTTTTGCCCTCCAAAAGGAATTATCTGTATCCGTCCGTCTGTCTAGTGTTAGCTTAAATAAAATTAATTTTAAATCCACCAACTTTTAGGCTTTGTAATAGAGCTGTCAGTTTGTATGACATTTAAATTCTTGCGAAATTACTGCTGGTTGGTAAAATGTTTATAGATCTCAAAATGCTTTTAAGCCTTTATAAGTGACATGCACATTTATGCAATGAAATTGTACTTTAAAGTACAGCAAATATTTCAATATAAAAAATTTAATGAAGGTAAATATTCAAAGTTATTTTAAAAATATAATTTGTTAATGCAAAAAAAAAACTGCATATCATAGTCCCTTAGAATCGAATTTTAATCTTGATATTATTTTCAGATTCATTTGTAAGATTATTTTCCCTCAAAATCGAAGACTAAATGAAAATGTGCATTTACTTGATTAAATATTTTCATTAAAATTTTAGCTTTCTTATGTTCTTGTTTCATCTTAACTTTTGTAATGACTTTCAAATCCAACAAGTAAAATATGAAAAGTAAAGGCCGACTATACGATACCCTGTAATTAGATAAAACAGTTTTCCGAATTAGACTTCATATAACAGCTACGAACAGTTATAGACCGATTACTGCAACACGACTTCTTACACATATAGTTTTTCTAGTTTGGGCGCTATATGGTTCCCTAGACCAGTTGTGTACCATTTAACACAACTGTTGTACTTATATTACCTAAATCCTAGAGCGACACATATTCAGAAAAAATTGTATTCTTTAGCACCTCAATGTTCTTTGGTTACCAACAATATCATTAACACATCCTACCTTCTCCATTATAATAGTCTCTATTACAAAAAGAACATAATCACAAAAAAACACACAATATTTATACCAAAACATAATGCTGGATAATGAAAGATAATCTGTAGAAAAATTGTGCACACAAAAAGCAACTTATGCCTGAATAAACAATTTTAAGAAGATAATTTGCTTACATTGCTCATTAAGTTACAAAAATGATATTTAGTTTTCCATTTTTTTCACAAGTTGTTTTGTTTTTTAATTAAGATATTTTTAGAGGCTAAAATAAATTTTTAACAAACTCACTTTAGAAACTCAAGTTCATGATAGAATGAACTTTTTATTATTTGCGAAAAATTGTTAAATGAGTTTAAGGTACAGTGGCTTTAAGTATAAATTGCTCAAAGAAAATTAAATCCTATATTATATACCTATATAAACAATTGTCTGCACTGTAGACTAGACTATAGTATGTGTAATAGCTTGGGCTACAGTCTGGACTAAATAGTAGTCTACTAATGGGACTATAGACTACTGTAGACTAGAATTTAGCAGAATAAACTATAGTATGGTTTATAGCCTATCAAATATATTCGACTAGATTATAGCTTGAACTACGGACTAGGCTATAGTATGGACCGCAATCCAAAGTCTACTGTAGACTGTACAATAGTCTGGACTATAGACTATACTTTGCACTATTGAACAGACTATAGTCTGGACTATAGAATAGACCACAGTCTGGACTATAGAATAGAATATTGTCTTGACTATAGAAAAGACTATAGTCTGGACTATAGAATAGGCTATGGTCTGCACTATAGAAAAGACTATAGTCAGGACTATAGAATAGACTATTGTCTGGACTATAGAATAGACTATAGTCTGGACTAAAGAATAGACTACAGTCTGGATTATAGAATATACTATAGTCTGGACTATAGAATAGAATGTAGTCTGGACTACAGAATAGACTATAGTCTGGACTATAGAATAGACTATAGACAAGACTATTGTATATACTACAAACACGACTATAGTGGGTATGGACTATAGACTAGACTATAGTCAGAACGATAGACTAGACTATGGTATTGCCAATAGACTAGACTATAGTCTGGACTATAGACTAGACTATAGTCTGGACTACAGACTATACTATACTATAGTATGGACTACAGACTATACTATAGTCTGGACTATAGACTACAACTATAGAATAGACTACAGTCTGCACTATAGTATAAAATATAGTCTGGACTGTAGACTAGACTATAGTCTGGACTGTAGACTAGACTATAGTCTGGACTATAGACTAGACTATAGTCTGGACTATAGAATAGACTTTAGTCTGAACTATAGAATAGCCTATAGTCTGGACTATAGAATATACTATAGTCTGGACTATAGAATAGACTTTAGTCTGGACAATAGAATATTGTATAGTCTGGACTATAGAATAGACTATAGTCTGGACTATAGAATATACTGGACTATAGTCTGGACTATTG
Source organism: Lucilia sericata (assembly GCF_015586225.1). Classification (NCBI taxonomy): domain Eukaryota; kingdom Metazoa; phylum Arthropoda; class Insecta; order Diptera; family Calliphoridae; genus Lucilia; species Lucilia sericata. The sequence continues at coordinate 111,193 of NW_023994741.1, forward strand.
AATATACAAGACTACAATCTGGACTGTAGAATATACTAGAATAGACTATAGTCTGGATTATAGAATAGACTATAGTCTGGACAATAGAATAGAATATAGTCTGGACTATAGAATAGACTATAGTCTAGACAATAGAATAGACTATAGCCTGGACTATAGAATAGACTTTAGTCTGGACTATAGAATAGACTATAGTCAAGACTATAGAATAGACTATCGTCTGGACTATATAATACACTATGGTCTGGAATATAGAATAGACTATACTCTGGACTATAGAATATACTATAGTCTGACCGATAGAATAGACTATAGTCTGACCTATAGAAAAGACTATAGTCTGACCTATAAAATAGACTATAGTTTGAAATATAGAAAAGACTATAGTCTGGACTATAGAATAGACAATAATCTGAACTATAGAGTAGACTATAGTCTGGACTATAGAATATACTTTAGTCTGGACTATAGAATAGACTATAAAATAGACTATTATAGAATAGACTATAGTTTGGACTATAGAATAGACTATTATAGAATAGACTATTTTGTGGAATATAGAAGAGCTATAGTCTGGACTATAGAATAGACTATTATAGAATAGACTATAGTTTGGGCTATAGACTAGACTATAGTCTGGACTATAGACTAGACTATAGTCTGGACTATAGACTAGACTATAGTCTGGACTATAGACTAGACTATAGTCTGGACTATAAAATAGACTATAGTCTGGACTATAGAATAATAGACTATAGTTTGAAATATAGAAAAGACTATAGTCTGGACTATAGAATAGACAATAATCTGAGCTATAGAGTAGACTATAGTCTGGACTATAGAATATACTTTAGTCTGGACTATCGAATATTAAAGAATAGACTATAGTCTGGACTATAGAATAGACTATAAAATAGACTATTATAGAATAGACTATAGTTTTGACTATAGAATAGACTATTATAGAATAGACTATTTTGTGGAATATAGAAGAGCTATAGTCTGGACTATAGAATAGACTATTATAGAATAGACTATAGTTTGGACTATAGACTAGACTATAGTCTGGACTATAGACTAGACTATAGTCTGGACTATAGACTAGACTATAGTCTGGACTATAAAATAGACTATAGTCTGGACTATAGAATAGACTTTAGTCTGGACTATAGAATAGACTATAGTCAAGACTATAGAATAGACTATCGTCTGGACTATATAATACACTATGGTCTGGAATATAGAATAGACTATACTCTGGACTATAGAATATACTATAGTCTGACCGATAGAATAGACTATAGTCTGACCTATAGAAAAGACTATAGTCTGACCTATAAAATAGACTATAGTTTGAAATATAGAAAAGACTATAGTCTGGACTATAGAATAGACAATAATCTGAACTATAGAGTAGACTATAGTCTGGACTATAGAATATACTTTAGTCTGGACTATCGAATATTAAAGAATAGACTATAGTCTGGACTATAGAATAGACTATAAAATAGACTATTATAGAATAGACTATAGTTTGGACTATAGAATAGACTATTATAGAATAGACTATTTTGTGGAATATAGAAGAGCTATAGTCTGGACTATAGAATAGACTATTATAGAATAGACTATAGTTTGGACTATAGACTAGACTATAGTCTGGACTATAGACTAGACTATAGTCTGGACTATAGACTAGACTATAGTCTGGACTATAAAATAGACTATAGTCTGGACTATAGAATAGACTATAGTGTGGAATATAGAAGAGACTATAGTCTGGACTATAGACTAGACTGTGGAATGGACTATAGACAAAACTATTGTATAGACTACAAACACGACTATAGTGTGTATGGACTATAGACTAGACTATAGTCTGGACTATAGAATAGACTATAGTCTGGATTACAGAATAGACTATAGTCTGGACTATAGAATAGACTATAGTCTGGACTATGAAAAAGACTATAGCCTGTACTATAGAATAGACTATAGTCTGGGCTATGAAATAGACTATAGCATGTACCATAGACTATATTCTAGTCTATAGTCCAGACTATAGTCTAGTCTATAGTCCAGACTATAGTCTAGTATATAGTCCAGACTATAGTCTAGTTTATAGTCCAGACTATAGTCTAGTTTATAGTCCAGACTATAGTCTGGTCTATAGTCCAGACTAGTCTATAGTCCAGACTATAGTCTAGTCTATAGTTCAGACTATATTCTAGGCTATATTTCATACTATAGTCTAGTCTATAGTTCAGTCTATAGTCTAGTCTATAGTCCAGACTATAGTCTAGTCTATAGTCCAGACTATAGTCTAGTCTATAGTCCAGACTATACTCTAGTCTAGTCTATAATCCAGACTATAGTCTAGTCTATAGTCCAGACTATAGTCTAGTCTATAGTCTATAGTCTAATCTATAGTCCAGACGATAATCTAGTCGACCATCTAGTATATAGTCCAGACAACCCAGCAAAAAAGAACTTCCAAAGAAGCGAAAAAGAAGTAGAATTTACTCCATGGAAGTACTGAAAAAACTTGAAGAAAGGATGTCTTTTTTATTTGATTCCAAACTCACTAAAAAGTCTGAAATTTTTTTTAATTTTTCATATTTTAAAGAAATTTTCAGTCATCTTGAACCACTGTTTTTCGCATATTTACCATTTTAATTACCCTTAGACATGAAACTTGAAGTGAACACAAAAATTTCTTCAATTAAACATTTTGTTAAACTTTTTTTGCTTTCATACAATTTACAAACTTTTATAATTATTTCCAAACAAAATACGATTTTCTTAAACAAAAGCCCAAGGAATTGTCTGCACAATTTTCAAGCAATATTTAAGTAGCAACGACAATTTTTTGCTTCATTTTTTTCATTAATTACTATGAAAATAACAAGTTTTTGTAAAAATAAAGTTTTCAAAAAGCTGTCATTAATGTGTCATTATTGTGTTTGTTTTTGTTTCAGAATACGAAATAACGAAACAAAAGGCGAAATTTCAAAGAAGACGTTTAACTTAAAGGTCTGATGGCATAGCCAGAGGACTTTTGGCAAAGGTCTGAGTATAAGTGTAGTAAAGTTATTATAAAATTTTAACAATGACTGACAGTTTATTTTAGTAGTTAATGCAAACAAAAGAATATTTTTGCAATGAATTTTCATTATTTAAAGATTTCAATGAATTGTCATTGTAAATGAACAAGAGATGCCATCATTTTCGCTTTGATTGACAGCAAATAGATTCAAATTAACATTTGAATTTTTATGAAGTGATGGGGATTGTTATTGTTTTATTTATATGACCTCTTCCTCATCTGTTTATTGCCCTCAATTTCAATTTTTTAACTTTTGTATGTTCATCCACTAGTTGAGTTACAAAAATAATTTAATTAAATCCTTTTATACTTTTATCATTTGCCAGTTATTTCAGAATTGGAAGGAGGGGAGGAAAGTGGTGGTCATGAGCTTAAACTATAGCCTGTCGCTGTCATAAATTGAAATTAGAAAATAAATAAAATAGTTAATGAATCTTTAATGAAGGCATTTTACTTATTTTGAAGATCTTAAGTCAAGCATGTTTTTGCCTTAAGAGCATATTTTAGCTTAAAAAGCATATATGATTCAAAATGCCATAAATTTGATAATCTATGAAGTTTAAACAAAACATGAAAATTTTTATAGCATATTTAGTCATATTACTTCTTTAAAAAGCATATTTTGCATATCTCAACTACAGAATTTATATTCAATAAAAATCCACTTATTTGCTTTAATCACAATCCTTGAACAATAACTCCATCTTTTGTCTATTCCTCACAGAATATCCTTTTAAAAACCCTCCATCAAAAGTGCTTAACTGTTTGATTTTATCACTTGACACTCAACTTATTTCAACTAAATCTTTACCCCAGTTCCAAGATAACTATAAAGTCTCTTTCTATCTCTATGTCTACCTATAACCTTTTAACTTTAATAGTATTTTCCTCTATTTTCCATATTAATTAATTACATTTTCTCAACGGCCATTGTGTTTGCTAAATAAAGTCAATAAATCTATGTCTCTTGATGGGAGTGTGTGTGTGTATGTGTGTGCAAAATTGTGACTTGAGCTTTACATTTTCTACATTTCATCCAGAAATGAACGTCAAAACGTGACTTAACATTTGCACACGTTTCCTTAAGGTATGAAAATAGTTCGAAAACCTTTAGGGAAGGGGGAGTATAGTGGAGTGGAGTTGCAGGTTAGCAGAGTTAGAGATGGAGGTCAGGCAACTGTGATTCTTAACTAACATCTGGTTTATGTGTCAATGGTTATATGTATAGAGAAGTTTATTGAACGTAAAAGGAATATATTCAATCTGACATAATGATGGTACAGTTGAGTGTGAAAATATGGCACAAGACTTAATAGTTTCGCTTAGTCAAATCTATATAATTCTATTTTCTACAATATATAGTCTGGTCTGAAGACTGGACTATAGTCTAAACTATAGTCTGGACTATATCCTAATTTATAATCTAAACTACATAATAGTCTAAAGTGTGAACTATAGTCTAATCTACAATCTGGATTATATTCCAATTTATAGCCTGGATTATAGTCTAGCCTAGTCTATAGTCTGGAGAATAGTGTAGTTTATAGTCTGGAATATAGTGTAGTCCATAGTCTGAACTATAGCCTAGTCTATAGTCTGGACTATAGTGTAGTCTATAGTCTGGACTATGACATAGTCCATAGTCTGATCTATAGTCTATAGTCTGGTCTATAGCCTACTCTATAGCCTGAACTATATGTATAGTCCATAGTATAGTTTATAGGGTAGTCTATAGGCTAGTCTATTGTATATTCCATAGTCTAGTAGCTTATCTGGACTAAAGGCTAGTTCATAGTCTGGACTATAGCCTTATCTAGTTTTTAGTCTACAGAGTGGAAAATAGTATGCTCTATAGTCTAAACTACTCTGCTCTATAGCCTGGACTATAGTCTACTCAATAGCCTGGACTATAGTCTGGTATATAGTCTTAACTACGGTCTACTTTATAATCTGGCCGATAATCCACTTTATTGTGTGGACTATAGCCTACTCTATAGTCTGGACTATAGTGTACTCTATAGTCTGGACTATATTCCAATTTAAAGTCTGGACAATAGTTTACACTATAGTCTGTACTATAATATATTCTCTAGTCTGGACTATAGTCTACACTATAGCCTACTCTTTAGTCTCGTCTATAATATGTAATAAATTCTACGCTATAGTCTTTAATAAAGTCTAGTACATAGTCTGGACTATAGATTAGCATAAAGTCAGGACTATAGCCTAATTTATAATCTAAACTACAGACTGATCCGAAAATTGCTGAAGGATTGGGAAAGTCTCCACATATTGGAGGCTAGTACTGGCTCAACAGGATATATTGATTTATGCTACACGACTATTTGTAGGGGCATTTATTGGGTTCAGTTGACTTTGAAAATTCTTACATCCTTTGTTACAGATCGGTTCATTGAGAGGGATCCTGATTATCTTTCGGGCTACCAAATACGTCTCTAGGTGCTGTTGCCAAACCAACAGAAGCCATCTCAGTAGTGTGGTTGGGCGACTTTAAGAGGTCCAGGAATTCACTGGGGTGAATCTTTAGATGATGAGAATGTTTGTAGGGACAGAGCATTCCTCATAACATCAATAAGGTGTTTTCACCTGATGTTGGGTACGCCCCTTCTATTGACTCTAGCCGGTGATTGCCTTTTCCTTTATCTGGGTTAGATTTAGCTTCCTCATGACACCTGTTCTTGGCCAACTGGGCTACTATGGCAAGAGATTAGATAGCTCAAGTACTTCAGCAAATTGCTCGTACATGGACCGGCTTAGCCATGTACACAAAATTGCCACCTGATTTCTTCATTGAAGATTGAAGGGGCGATGGTAGACCGTTTTCAAGGCTATCCAGTGGTTTGACTATAGTCTACTCTATAGTCTGGACTATAGTCTACTCTATAGTGTGGACTATAGTCTATTCTATAGTCTGGACTATAGTCTGTACTCTCCATTCTGGACTATAGTCTGTACTCTCTAATCTGGACTATAATCTACTCTATAGTATGGACTTTAGCCTACTCTTTAGTCTCGTCTATGGTCTGGACTATATTCTAATCAAAATTCCAAGTTTTAGTCTGAATAATATAGCCTAGTCTAGACTGTAGTCTAGTCTGTAATATAGTATGGACTTGTATGTACTATTGTCTAGTCAGTATTGCGAACTAGTGTGGAGTAAAGTTTCCCTCATAGTCTGCATAAAAGTCTAGGTATATAATTTAGACTTAAATGTAGGCTGTGGTTTGATCGTTTGTCTGGAGTATGACTATTCTATAGACTAGTCCACCATTTGGGCTTTTGTCTCAAAACTTTAAATTTGTTGTTCTCTTCTATAATTATTCACCCTAATGTCCCCGGGGCAATGTGTTTATGGTCAATTTCAATAAAATGTGTGCTGGCACATTCAGCATCAAATGTATGAAATGTTTTTGCTGTGTTCATCGACGTTAACATCAACATCATCATCATCGATTCGAAAATCATGACAAGCCTTTGGGTATTATTAGCAAAAGGATGGATGACATGTATAAAATGTTAAAGGAATTATTAGAAACTTGCATTTCCACACAAAAGGTTCCTTAACCTTTAATAAAAGAACAGTTAAAAAGTTTATTAGTTAATAATAAGAAAATTAATGAATAAGGTAGTGATTTAGACAAACTAAAAGATACACTTTTGAAAAACGTAGATCTTTTTCATTTGCGATAAAATATTAACTTTTTTAATAAAATTTGATTCTATTTAACTACGCCATCTATTTCTTACTTTTTAAAAGTTGCAATAAATTCATCACTAAACTTAAACATCAGATAAAATACTCACACAAAAGACTTTAACAGCCTGGAGTAGCAGGTTTATGTATGCATCACAATAATTTATCTTTCCCCTTTCAAATAGTAAAAACTCATCCAATGGGAATGAAATTTAACGAATGTTTTTGTTTTTCCATACCTAGGAATACATCAACTAGACAGGAGAAAAAACACAGATTCCTATTTTTCATATATGTTGGAAAAAAAGAAAAACCAAGAATACTGTTTAAAAGAAAATTGAAAAAGAGAACTGTTACTCTTAACTGCAAAAGTAAGCGACTTTTCACACCTCTATGAGAACAGAAATACATTTAATATCGATCGATACATAATTGATCTTTTAAACTTTTCGTAAGTCTTTAGTGCAATTTATTGTTTAGTATATAGTCTAGTCTATGGTCAAGACCATAGTCTAGTCTATAGTCAAGTCGAGTCTATTCTATAATCTATACATTATAGACTTCAGACTATAGTCTTAAGTCTGTAATCAAGCCTTTAGTTTAGTCTATATTCTACTGTATAGTCTAGTCAATATTCGAGTCTATAGTTTAGTCTATAGTATAATCAATAGTAGTCGAGTCTATGGTCTAGTCTATAGTCTAGTCTATTGTCTAGTCTATAATCAAGTCTATAGTCTAGCCTATAGTCTAGTCTAGTCTATACTCGAGTATATAGTTTAATCTATAGTTTAGTCAATAGTCTAGTCTAGTCTATGGTCTAGTCTAGTCTATAATCAAGTCTATAGTCTAGTCTATAGTCTAGCCTATAGTCTAGTCTATAGTCTAGTCTATAGTCTACTAGTCTATAGTCTATAGTCTAGTCTATAGTCTAGTCTATAGTCTAGTCTATAGTCTTGTCTATAGTCTAGTCAATAGTCTAGTCTATAGTCTAGACTATAGTCTAGTCTATAGTCAAGTTTATAGTCTAGTCTATAGTCTAGTCTATAGTCTAGTCTATAGTCTAGTCTATAGTCTAGTCTATAGTCTAGTCTATAGTCTAGTCTATAGTCTAGTCTATAGTCTAGTCTATAGTCTAGTCTATAGTCTAGTCTATAGTCTAGTCTATAGTCTAGTCTATAGTCTAGTCTATAGTCTAGTCTATAGTCTAGTCTATAGTCTAGTCTATAGTCTAGTCTATAGTCTAGTCTATAGTCTAGTCTATAGTCTAGTCTATAGTCTAGTCTATAGTCTAGTCTATAGTCTAGTCTATAGTCTAGTCTATAGTCTAGTCTATAGTCTAGTCTATAGTCTAGTCTATAGTCTAGTCTATAGTCTAGTCTATAGTCTAGTCTATAGTCTAGTCTATAGTCTAGTCTATAGTCTAGTCTATAGTCTAGTCTATAGTCTAGTCTATAGTCTAGTCTATAGTCTAGTCTATAGTCTAGTCTATAGTCTAGTCTATAGTCTAGTCTATAGTCTAGTCTATAGTCTAGTCTATAGTCTAGTCTATAGTCTAGTCTATAGTCTAGTCTATAGTCTAGTCTATAGTCTAGTCTATAGTCTAGTCTATAGTCTAGTCTATAGTCTAGTCTATAGTCTAGTCTATAGTCTAGTCTATAGTCTAGTCTATAGTCTAGTCTATAGTCTAGTCTATAGTCTAGTCTATAGTCTAGTCTATAGTCTAGTCTATAGTCTAGTCTATAGTCTAGTCTATAGTCTAGTCTATAGTCTAGTCTATAGTCTAGTCTATAGTCTAGTCTATAGTCTAGTCTATAGTCTAGTCTATAGTCTAGTCTATAGTCTAGTCTATAGTCTAGTCTATAGTCTAGTCTATAGTCTAGTCTATAGTCTAGTCTATAGTCTAGTCTATAGTCTAGTCTATAGTCTAGTCTATAGTCTAGTCTATAGTCTAGTCTATAGTCTAGTCTATAGTCTAGTCTATAGTCTAGTCTATAGTCTAGTCTATAGTCTAGTCTATAGTCTAGTCTATAGTCTAGTCTATAGTCTAGTCTATAGTCTAGTCTATAGTCTAGTCTATATTCTAGTCTATAGTCTAGTCTATAGTCTGGTCTATAGTCTAGTCTATAGTCTAGTCTATAGCCTAGCCTATAGTCTAGTCTATAGTCTAGTCCAGTCTATAGTCTAGTCTAGTCTATAGTCTAGTCTATAGTCTAGTCTATAGTCTAGTCTATAGTCTAGTCTATAGTCTAGTCTATAGTCTAGTCTATAGTCTAGTCTAGTCTAGTCTGTAGTCTAGCCTATAATCCAGTCTATAGTCTAGCCTATAATCCAGTCTATAGTCTAGTCTATAGTCTAGTCTATAGTCTAGTCTATAGTCTAGTCTATAGTCTAGTCTATAGTCTAGTCTATAGTCTAGTCTATAGTCTAGTCTATAGTCTAGTCTATAGTCTAGTCTATAGTCTAGTCTATAGTCTAGTCTATAGTCTAGTCTATAGTCTAGTCTATAGTCTAGTCTATAGTCTAGTCTATAGTCTAGTCTATAGTCTAGTCTATAGTCTAGTCTATAGTCTAGTCTATAGTCTAGTCTATAGTCTAGTCTATAGTCTAGTCTATAGTCTAGTCTATAGTCTAGTCTATAGTCTAGTCTATAGTCTAGTCTATAGTCTAGTCTATAGTCTAGTCTATAGTCTAGTCTATAGTCTAGTCTATAGTCTAGTCTATAGTCTAGTCTATAGTCTAGTCTATAGTCTAGTCTATAGTCTAGTCTATAGTCTAGTCTATAGTCTAGTCTATAGTCTAGTCTATAGTCTAGTCTATAGTCTAGTCTATAGTCTAGTCTATAGTCTAGTCTATAGTCTAGTCTATAGTCTAGTCTATAGTCTAGTCTATAGTCTAGTCTATAGTCTAGTCTATAGTCTAGTCTATAGTCTAGTCTATAGTCTAGTCTATAGTCTAGTCTATAGTCTAGTCTATAGTCTAGTCTATAGTCTAGTCTATAGTCTAGTTTTAGTCTAGTCTATAGTCTAGTCTATAGTCTAGTCTATAGTCTAGTCTATAGTCTAGTCTATAGTCTAGTCTATAGTCTAGTCTATAGTCTAGTCTATAGTCTAGTCTAGTCTAGTCTATCTAGTCTATAGTCTAGTCTATAGTCTAGTCTATAGTCTAGTCTATAGTCTAGTCTATAGTCTAGTCTATAGTCTAGTCTATAGTCTAGTCTATAGTCTAGTCTATAGTCTAGTCTATAGTCTAGTCTAGTAGTCTATAGTCTAGTCTATAGTCTAGTCTATAGTCTAGTCTATAGTCTAGTCTATAGTCTAGTCTATATCTAGTCTATAGTCTAGTCTATAGTCTAGTCTATAGTCTAGTCTATAGTCTAGTCTATAGTCTAGTCTATAGTCTAGTCTATAGTCTAGTCTATAGTCTAGTCTATAGTCTAGTCTATAGTCTAGTCTATAGTCTAGTCTATAGTCTAGTCTATAGTCTAGTCTATAGTCTAGTCTATAGTCTAGTCTATAGTCTAGTCTATAGTCTAGTCTATAGTCTAGTCTATAGTCTAGTCTATAGTCTAGTCTATAGTCTAGTCTATAGTCTAGTCTATAGTCTAGTCTATAGTCTAGTCTATAGTCTAGTCTATAGTCTAGTCTATAGTCTAGTCTATAGTCTAGTCTATAGTCTAGTCTATAGTCTAGTCTATAGTCTAGTCTATAGTCTAGTCTATAGTCTAGTCTATAGTCTAGTCTATAGTCTAGTCTATAGTCTAGTCTATAGTCTAGTCTATAGTCTAGTCTATAGTCTAGTCTATAGTCTAGTCTATAGTCTAGTCTATAGTCTAGTCTATAGTCTAGTCTATAGTCTAGTCTATAGTCTAGTCTATAGTCTAGTCTATAGTCTAGTCTATAGTCTAGTCTATAGTCTAGTCTATAGTCTAGTCTCTAGTCTAGTCTATAGTCTAGCCTATAGTCTAGTCTATAGTCTAGTCTATAGTCTAGTCCATAGTCTAGTCTATAGTCTAGTCTATAGTCTAGTCTATAGTCTAGTCTATAGTCTAGTCTATAGTCTAGTCTATAGTCTAGTCTATAGTCTAGTCTATAATCTAGTCTATAGTCTAGTCTATAGTCTAGTCTATAATCTAGTCTATAGTCTAGTCTATAGTCTAGTCTATAGCCTAGTCCATAGTCTAGTCTATAGTCTAGTCCATAGTCTAGTCTATATCTATCTATAGTCTAGTCTATAGTCTAGTCCATAGTCTAGTCTATAATCTAGTCTATAGTCTAGTCCATAGTCTAGTTTATAGTCTAGTCTATAGTCTAGTCTATAGTCTAGTCTATAGTCTAGTCTATAGTCTAGTCTATAGTCTAGTCTATAGTCTAGTCTATAGTCTAGTCTATAGTCTAGTCTATAGTCTAGTCTATAGTCTAGTCTATAGTCTAGTCTATAGTCTAGTCTATAGTCTAGTCTAGTCTAGTCTATAGTCTAGTCTATAGTCTAGTCTAGTCTAGTCTAGTCTATAGTCTAGTCTATAGTCTAGCCTATATTCCAGTCTACAGTCTAGTTTATAGTCTAGTTTATAGTCTAGTCTGTAGTCTAGTCTATAGTCAAGTCTATAGTCTAGTCTATGGTCTAGTCTATAGTCTAGTCTATAGTCTAGTCTATAGTCTAGTCTATAGTCTAGTCTATGGTCTAGTCTATATTGTAATCTATAGCCGGGCCTATAGTTACATCAAATCTAGACTTTATATGGATCTTTTTTGTTTGTTCTGCAAATAAATTCTAAAATTTAAATTTCTGTCTACGTCACTGAAGTACCATAAACAAATTATGTACAATTTTTTCTATTCCTTTTCCATGTTTTCCACTCAGCAATTGTACCGTGTTAAATAAGTCATTTTTTCAAAACATTTCACTGTGTGTTTTGCTCTGAAAAATTTAACTAAAAAATTGTTAACAGCAGCAATAACTCAAACATTGAAAAAAAATTTTTTCGAGAGGTTATTGTTGTTTGCGCCGAATGTTGAATAACAACAAACAAACTCTAAGTTGCAAGTGTATGTATATAAGTAAAATGTATTTTGCAACATTTCCGGCAAATGCATCAACAACTTTTCAATTCATCGAAACCCTAAAACACATCACAGTTTTGAAATTCTATTTTTTTTTTTTCGAAAAATATTTCAAACAATATTTGTTTTTCTATTTTTTTTTTTTTTTTTCAGGGAATGTTGAAGAACAAAATACTTTAGTAGTTTAGTTATGCTGTAGGTGGTGTTAGTTGTTTTGCTGCGTGGTTCCTCTCCATCTGTATTGCCACAGATTTTGTTGAGTAAACTAACGCCTGGTTGTTTACATTTTAAGTTCATCGAAAAAATTCTCTTTCACAAACTTTTTGTCCCCAGAGTTGACGGTAAAGTTTTTGTGTTTTTTCCACCGGTAATTTTTCATAGATTGTATGTGTTTGTTATTTTTTTTACAAAAGCTCAATAACATCTAAAGTTTTGTTTGGAATTTTTTTGTGTTTTTAGGTAAAAAATGTGTATAAATATTGTATATTTACTAGGAATAGCAAAACCTATAGCTAAACTAAAGTAACCAATGCCACAGGGATGCTTGTATTTTTTCTATTTTCCAGTTGTTTTTCATTGCAAAACTTTAACTATTTTAGCATAAAATTTTAATAGTTTTTTACTAAGATATTTGGGACACTCTTCACCGATTTAATGAGATTTTGGTTTGTCGTTGTGTTTGCATTGTCGAAAATATTCCAAGCTTCCGACTTTTCCTTCAAAATTCGTTTACGCTGACCCACATTTTTCGACGACTGGTACTTCAGCGCTATTGTATGTCAACAGAATTAACATGAAAACCATCCAAGTCAGACGAGTCATTATCTCTCCTTAATAAGTTCCCCTGGGGCATGTTACCTTGATGAAATCTTCCCTTCAAGCTGTGTTTGCAATCCCGGGATAAAGAGTTGCTATCACTACCTCTAGTCTGTCGGGACTTTAAACTGTTGGTGCCAAATGTATTCCTTGGAATTTCCTTGAAATTGTTTGACCTGAGGTTGAACCAGAGAATCTATCTTATCAGGTGCCATGCGAAGTGGTTGCACGCAGAGCAGAGTTTCGGATTTTGTCTTGTCCCATTTATTGTAAAGGTCCCTTCGGGGTTCACGTGATGGCTGTGGTTTAAACCCAAAATAGCGGGAAGAGTATGTTGATTAAAATACTGATACACGCTAAGATCTATATTTCGGGATAAGTTCGGTGCTTTAGCCGATAAAACAAAGACATATACTTCTAAAAGAAGTGATTGTGGGGCTAACCGTTGGAAGTGGGCTCCCCCCACCCGTACACCCAGAATAACTATGTCGTATGTTTATGCCTTTGAAAGTGTCGAATAAAAAAGAAGTGTTCTGGTTTACTCTCTTCATACTTGTTTTTGGCATATTTGATGGATTCGTATTACAGTCTACCGATTACGTTTCCAGGCATTGTTGACGCATTAATAGAGACCATCCTTTCAGCATCTCGGAAACAATGGTTTGAATTTCGGTATATTACGTCTCTATGTGCTGTTGGTTATTCAGTATAGACCATTATCTGCGTGGTTCTAAAGGGAAGTGAGACTTTTGCATCTCGCAAGTTAAGCAATGGTTAGTATATCGGTATACCGATTACGTGTCTAGATGTTATTGCCGAATCAGCTGAGACCCATCTGTTTGGTTGTAAACGGTAGTGATTTCTTTCCATCTCTGAAGTTAATCAACGGGTTAGCAATGCAACTTGCGTATTCTTTGCAAGGCACAAAATGGCCTTGAAATAGACCGTTTGGCAGGTATTGGCATAAAGTACACGACTTCTCCTTATTTGGTGAAAGTTAGACCGAGCTATAAGTTTTCAGTTCTCTTACTTAGAATGAATTTCTTCAAATTATCTTGCACTGTGTGCATGGGTTCCACAGTCTCAATCTGGAAATGCGATTGTACTGAAATTAATCGGAAGGAGATATCGAGAGAGAATTCTCTCTCAGTTATGAGTGTATTGGAGTATATCCCTAGATCGTTGAATAATGAGTTTAAAGCTTTCGTCAACATCCCTAATGAAAATTGATTAGAAAATATGTAGGAATAACTTCAGGAAATCAAGTTTCTAAACATTGGACAATTATAAATTCATAGACCTCTTTATAAGCTTTTTGTTTTTCTTCGGATATCAACTTAACGTAGATCAGCTACCTGTATTCGATTATATTATAATCTCAGAGATGTTTACTATATACAGACAAAATCTATGATGCCAAATCGTCGACAATTGACATCCTGGCATGTGGTTCGTGTGCGAAATTTACGCAACAAAAAGTTTGAAAAATTCTTCTTTAAGTTGTAGAGAAACCGAACCAAAACGTTTTATTGCTTTTACCTAAGATCATACACATGCATATAACAAAGGATTGATCGAAAGTTACCCTGTTACAATGTTGTCAAAGACTCCACTCGGTGACTCTATCGTGAAATTCATCATCAACTTCGTATATCTTGAAGTGTGAACTTGGTACATAAATGATCATACGATTCGTCTTTGTTTTAGTTGATTTCATGTCAGAGACACCGAAGAAGTTGAAGCAGCATATTGAGAGGAAAAGGGGCGCAATCAAAAAAACTAAATTAGTTTAGGAGTTTGTCAGTTTCGCAAATTTGGTGCCGCTGAATAAAGTTGTGCTAAGATTAGTCACTCAGTTGAAATATTACTCTAGAATGGAGTGATCAGTAGAGCTGCAGTCAGTCAACTAGCTGAGATATCACTAAAGAATGAAGTGATTACTGTTACATCCATGAAATTTGGTATCGGAGTGCAGGAAACGCAAATGTCAACCTTCTGAAAGACATATAGAGAAGCCAGCAACTATCTATCTATGATCAAAACCATTTCTTCTAAAAAAGGTTAAGACATTGAAGCAGTAACCTTTTGTTCTATATTCCACTAACAGAGTTAAGATATTAAAAAGCTTTGAAATCGGTTTCACCAATCGGATAGTGTGGTGGTTAATGTGTTCTATATTTCGTTCGAAAGTTTGATCGACCGGTCCACAAAGAACTCGATGCCATTTTCTCTGCATGATTTCTTATATCTTAATTTACTTTATTTTGCTTTACTATATTTGAAAATCCACCTCTGCTTCACCGATCTTTTTTAATACTGTAATCTTCAAGGTCAAGAAATAGAGAAAATATTGGAAGATTATAATTGAGTAGAGATTTGTCTATTGATCGATATTTTAGTAAATCCAACAAAGCCGGATGTTTGAGGATGTTTGATGTTGTTGTTGTTGTTGTTGTTGTTGTAACAGCTAAAACTATACAATAATCTAGTTGGGGGGTTCTACATCAATGTCCAGGCCTAAAAATTGGGCTACTTCAACTGGATGCGTGCATAAATCCATTGGACAGAGTGAAGTAGGGTTATCTGAGCAGTTGAATATGTTGTGGGTTTCATGAGGACTCTGACCACATGCAGGATATTCGTTGGGGACGGCACGGTCTATACGTGACCAGTAGGCCAGAACTACTCTTGTTTTTCGCGGCAGGTTTTCTTCCGTGTCTGCTATGGGCGGTGGGCGACCTCTAAGTACGACATTCATGCGGTATCCTGCGACCGCGGAATTTATGGTGTCTCTATGAATGTCGTTCAAAGCTGCCGAATACAAGGACTGATCCAGAGTATCCCGCACATATCTGCATATGTTTTCCTCGTATATACGAAGATCCTTCCTGACATGCCTCGGGGGAGTATCCAATTGTATGATGTTAAAATTGGGATGACTTCTCCGATGACATCCCAGAAGGAACTGTTTAGTCAACATGACATTGTGTTCCTTGACTGGAAGGTCCTTCGTTTCCTCGTGCAGGTGATGTTCCGAGGTAATTTGTAGGCAGCCCGTTACAGTCCTTAGGGCGGCATTTTGGCAGCTTTGAATATTTCTCCACTGGGTATCACTTAGCGAAGGTGACCACACTGGAGCAGCATAGTTAACCACTGACCGACCAATCGTTTTATATGTAGCCAACAAGGTTTCTTTATCCATACCCCAAGTGCTGCCGGCTAGCGCTTTAAGGACCTTGTTTCTACTTCGCAATTTCTGAGTGATTGCAGTGGCGTGAGCTGAGGAAGTAAAGAGGCTATCAAATGTGACCCCCAATATTTTTGGGTGGTGCACGGTCGGAATTTGGACTCCATCGACCACGATGCCAAGGTTTAGTTTTACTTCCTTCATCCAGGTGGTAAAAATTGTTGTTGAGGACTTCGCTGGTGATAATGTTTGATTATCATCTCTGGTTTCCGAAATTTTCTTATATAGTGAAGGGTATTCAGGAATCTATATTGGCAACTACAGGTATCCAACTTGTTTATAATAAAGTACTTATAAATTGTGAACAAAAATTGGAATTAAAAACACCACAAGTTTTTCCTTTTTTCCCTTTAAATATGACGACGATTTGGTAAAATAACTCCAGGGATTGGTGGTTGTTTGCGCTACTATAAGGCAAAGTTAAAGTAGGTGAAAGTAATGCTGGTCATCTTTAGCACTATTGCAAAAGCTATGGTGGCAAAAAACGAAACTTTTTTCAGCTTAAAGAAACTTTGTTAATGTTGCAATTTAGGACTTAGTGGTGAACATAATTTGAAATGTTAAAAAAGAAGTTTATAGGAGTTTAATTGTATGAATATTTAAATGTTATGTTGTGGTGGTAATAGAACAGGAAGCGGATATTAGTGGGAGTAGACGGAACCTAACAGATCAATAATTTTCTTGTCGAAATGCTTTCTTTATAGTCAATCCCTTAGTGCACTTTAACCTTTAAAAGTTGAAGCAAAAACCGCTTACTCCATAAACTTTAATATCTAATTTGCTTAATACATTTGTTTTTTGTTTTTTCTTCCTCAAAACAAAATCAAATATGAATCCTGTCTGGAATACATAAAACTCAGCATTTTATTAATTTAGTCTTAGTTTAAGATGTTTTAGTTGGTTTAACAAACAACTTAATTATGTATGCAACAAAGTTGAATAAAAGTGAAAACAACAAAAAAAAAACTAACATCATCTTCACGTCAAAAATGCGAAAAGAAAATAAGAACAAAAACTCTGAAAACACATGCCACAAAAAAAAAAAAAAAAATACAATTTTAGATGCCAGATCATCATGTCATAATGTTCAACAAAGTGTGGCACCATGCACAAAAAACCCAATTTTAATCTTATACATACTTAGCAAGCTCCTGCTGAAACCCCCTTTTTCGAGCAGGAATAAGTTTAAAAAGGGGAGCAACAAATCTGCTTGTAATGATGATTTGGTTATACAAGGAATACATAATGTTACAATGCTAACTCACTCATGCAACATCTGCCTGTACAGCCATGAGAAGAAATATTAAGTTTGGCGAAAATTTCCAAAAAAAAAAAAAAAAACGAAAAAAATCTAATTTTTTACACTTATTAAAGCTGCAATTCAATTTTTTATTTGCCACCGTTGCCATTATAACTTTATTTAAAAACAGGATTCAATTTCTAAAGCAGTCATTCTCACTCCTTTCCTTACTCTTTCTACACCCTCTCACTACCTCTCTTTGACTCACCCTTTGTCTATATATAAGTATTTGCAATAATGTTGCATTGAGTGTCTGCTTTCATACATACAGTTTAGTTGCATGGATGGATGGTTGGTTGTATGGCAGGATATTTTCAATTTAAAAACCTTTCTCATAGATGTTTGTTGTAATTCCTATTTTTTTTGTACTTCTGGCATTTCCTGTGAAAGTTATGATTAAATATAAATATGTTAAAAACTTTGATTGTTTGCTTAATATTATTTCCTTATTGAGGAAGTTGCATGTAAAAGAGCGAACATGTGCATAATAAAATTAAGTAAATGGAATATCCTGGCAGAAGATATGGGTGGAACAATTGGTATTATAAAGGACTAGCTATACTATATAAAAACATGTAGGAATGTATAGCCGTCATGTGGTATCAAATTATCCTAAAACTTAAGACCTGTAGGTTTACATGGACACATAGGCGGACAGACTCAGAAAGTCATTCTAAGCCTATTGCTATACTTTTAGGTGAGCCTAGGACCAATTTCTTTGGGTTTCAGCACAAATACATAATAGCTTCCCCACTATGGTGGTGTACAGTATAACAAATCTTACATTACGATTGTTTGTATCAACTTCACAAGCGAGATGCCACAACCCCCCATTGCTGGCTCTGCCATTTTTTAAGAAATGTCCACATGGATATCGAAGTTGTTTGTGCCAAATTAGGTTCAAGCTCTAAATTTCAAGATATACGATTGTTTTTCGATTTATTTTATATAGGAAATGCCACGCCCATAATCAAAATCTGCCCATTTGTTTCCAAATATCCACATGGATGCCAAAGTAGTTTTGAGATAAAATATGAGAATACTATCTGTAATAGATTCGTTTTTTGTCTAATTGTAGTTGTCACACCCCCTTTTGGTACCTTTTCTGATTTCCACAATTAATTCTCATAGGACAACCTGTTTTTAAGTCTTAGTTAGTTAGTTAGTTAGTTAGTTAGTTAGTTAGTTAGTTAGTTAGTTAGTTAGTTAGTTAGTTAGTTAGTTAGTTAGTTACTTAGTTAGTTAGTTAGTTAGTTAGTTAGTTAGTTAGTTAGCTAGCTAGTTAGTTAGTTAGTTAGTTAGTTAGTTATTTAGTTAGTTAGTTAGTTAGTTAGTTAGTTATTTAGTTAGTTAGTTAGTTAGTAGTTAGTTAGTTAGTTAGTTAGTTAGTAGTTAGTTAGTTAGTTAGTTAGTTAGTTAGTTAGTTAGTTAGTTAGTTAGTTAGTTAGTTAGTTAGTTAGTTAGTTAGTTAGTAGTTAGTTAGTTAGTTAGTTAGTTAGTTAGTTAGTTAGTTAGTTAGTTAGTTAGTTAGTTAGTTAGTTAGTTAGTTAGTTAGTTAGTTAGTTAGTTAGTAGTTAGTTAGTAGTAGTTAGTTAGTTAGTTAGTAGTTAGTTAGTTAGTTAGTTAGTAGTAGTTAGTTAGTTAGTTAGTTAGTTAGTAGTTAGTTAGTTAGTAGTTAGTTAGTTAGTTAGTTAGTTAGTTAGTAGTTAGTTAGTTAGTTAGTTAGTAGTTAGTAGTTAGTTAGTTAGTTAGTTAGTTAGTAGTTAGTAGTTAGTTAGTTAGTAGTAGTTAGTTAGTTAGTTAGTTAGTTAGTTAGTTAGTTAGTTAGTAGTTAGTAGTTAGTAGTTAGTTAGTTAGTTAGTTAGTTAGTTAGTTGTAGTTAGTTAGTTAGTTAGTTAGTTAGTTAGTTATTTAGTTAGTTAGTTAGTAGTTAGTAGTTAGTTAGTAGTTAGTAGTTAGTTAGTTAGTTAGTTAGTTAGTTAGTTAGTTAGTTAGTTAGTTAGTTAGTTAGTTAGTAGTTAGTTAGTTAGTTAGTAGTTAGTTAGTTAGTTAGTTAGTTAGTTAGTTAGTTAGTTAGTTAGTTAGTTAGTTAGTTAGTTAGTTAGTTAGTTAGTTAGTTAGTTAGTTAGTTAGTTAGTTAGTAGTTAGTTAGTTAGTAGTTAGTTAGTTAGTTAGTTAGTTAGTTAGTTAGTTAGTTAGTTAGTTAGTTAGTTAGTAGTTAGTTAGTTAGTTAGTTAGTTAGTTAGTAGTAGTTAGTTAGTTAGTTAGTTAGTTAGTTAGTTAGTAGTAGTTAGTTAGTTAGTTAGTTAGTTAGTTAGTTAGTTAGTTAGTTAGTTAGTAGTTAGTTAGTTAGTTAGTTAGTTGCCACTACTGATTCCCAATAAGACGATTAGCCATCCACCACATCGATCTCCGTCGCCTTGGCTCTTTGTTTTTGTTATTGCAAAATATTTTAATGCTAAAAAGGTTTGCAAGTCATTCACATCATTAAGTTGCAAATATGCA
Source organism: Lucilia sericata (assembly GCF_015586225.1). Classification (NCBI taxonomy): domain Eukaryota; kingdom Metazoa; phylum Arthropoda; class Insecta; order Diptera; family Calliphoridae; genus Lucilia; species Lucilia sericata. The sequence goes on from NW_023994741.1 coordinate 130,942, forward strand.
ATACTTGCAGCAAACTATTGCAACACAACTCTTTAAAGCATTATTGCTAATGCACTTATTTATTTTGACAGGAAAGTGGGTATTGCAACAAAAATATCTAACAGTCAGCAAGCACCTTGACAATAACAACATAAATAATAATAATATTAATTAACTATGAGTACAAATCTTTAAAGATGCCAACTTGAATACTTTGTACATGTCTAAAACGAACAAAAGAAATCTAAATTAGCTAAAGGTTTTTCTTACCTTGCAACATCATCATGCTACATAATCTTTGTGGGCTTTAAGGTATGAAGATTTATATTTCTTAAATTTTATTTATTCAGTCTTTTGTCTTTATATTTTTGTGGGTTAATAGCAATTTTGTGATTAAGTTTAATACTTGGGGGTACTGGTTGCTTAAGAATCTTTGCTGACTGTTTTTTCGTCTTTCTTGTTATGGTACTAAAATTAGCATTTATCTTGCCAAGTAGCAGCAGTTGTGGGGGTTTCATATAACTTTAACTACTAAGACGTGACTTATCAGAGAAAAAAAATTGATTTGTTTTTCTTTTTTTTTTTATAAATAATTTGAAGAGGAGGTGGAAGATGCAGCCTTAAGGTGTTTGACATAATTGTTGTTAACCATTGCATGTTGCAAGTAGTAGTTTGTGTTTAATTTAAGAAGGTTGCTTAAACGTGTAATAAATTGCAGTGGGATGTTGGGTTTTGTAAATATTAATAACTGTTTAAGAAGTATTACTTGAAAATTGAGTAAATATTCTTACTAATTGGAGACACACTGACCCTACTGTGATCGATAACCAATGCTACTGTATTTCGCAGTACGGTTCACCGAACTATTACATATTTCAAACAAAGCACTGAAGAGAACTAGAAGAGAACTAGAAGAGAACTAGAAGAGATCTAGAACAGAACTAGAACAGAACTAGAACAGAACTAGAACAGAACTAGAACAGAACTAGAAACAGAACTAGAACAGAACTAGAAAACAGAACTAGAACAGAACTAGAACAGAACTAGAACAGAGAACAGAACAGAACTAGAACAGAACTAGAACAGAACTAGAACAGAACTAGAACAGAACTAGAACAGAACTAGATCAGAACTAGAACAGAACTAGAAGAGAACTAGAAGAGAACTAGAAGAGAACTAGAACAGAACTAGAACAGAACTAGAACAGAACTAGAACAGAACTAGAACAGAACTAGAACAGAACTAGAACAGAACTAGAACAGAACAGAACTAGAACAGAACTAGAACAGAACTAGAACAGAACTAGAACAGAACTAGAACAGAACAGAACTAGAACAGAACTAGAACAGAACTAGAACAGAACTAGAACAGAACTAGAACAGAACTAGAACAGAACTAGAACAGAACTAGAACAGAACTAGAACTAGAACAGAACTAGAACAGAACTAGAACAGAACTAGAACTAGAACAGAACTAGAACAGAACTAGAACAGAACTAGAACAGAACTAGAACAGAACTAGAACAGAACTAGAACAGAACAGAACTAGAACAGAACTAGAACAGAACTAGAACAGAACTAGAACAGAACTAGAACAGAACTAGAACAGAACTAGAACTAGAACAGAACTAGAACAGAACTAGAATAGAACTAGAACAGAACTAGAACAGAACTAGAAACGAACTAGAACAGAACTAGAACAGAACTAGAACAGAACTAGAACAGAACTAGAACAGAACTTTTTTACGAACTAGAACAGAACTAGAACAGAACTAGAAACAGAACTAGAACAAGAACTAGAACCGAACTAGAACAGAACTAGAACAGAACTAGAACAGAACTAGAACAGAACTAGAACAGAACTAGAACAGAACTAGAACAGAACTAGAACTAGAACAGAACTAGAACTAGAACAGAACTAGAACAGACTAGAACAGAACTAGAACAGAACTAGAACAGAACCTAGAACAGAACTAGAACAGAACTAGAACAGAACTAGAACAGAACTAGAACAGAACTTAGAACAGAACTAGAACAGAACAGAACTAGAACAGACTAGAACAGAACTAGAACAGACTAGAACAGAACTAGAACAGAACTAGAACAGAACTAGAACAGAACTAGAACAGAACTAGAACAGAACTAGAACAGAACTAGAACAGAACTAGAACAGAACTAGAACAGAACTAGAACAGAACTAGAACAGAACTAGAAGAACTAGAATAGAACTAGAACAGAACTAGAACAGAACTAGAACAGAACTAGAACAGAACTAGAACAGAACTAGAACAGAACTAGAACAGAACTAGAACAGAACTAGAACAGAACTAGAACAGAACTAGAACAGAACTAGAACAGAACTAGAACAAACTAGAACAGAACTAGAACAGAACTAGAACAGAACTAGAACAGAACTAGAACAGAACTAGAACAGAACTAGAACATAACTAGAACAGAACTAGAACAGAACTAGAACAGAACAGAACTAGAACAGAACTAGAACAGAACTAGAACAGAACTAGAACAGAACTAGAACAGAACTAGAACAGAACTAGAACAGAACTAGAACAGAACTAGAACAGAACTAGAACAGAACTAGAACAGAACTAGAACAGAACTAGAACAAACTAGAAGAGAACTAGAACACAACTAGAAGAGAACTAAGACAGAACTAACAGAACTAGTACAGAACTAGAACAGAACTAGAACAGAACTAGAACAGAACTAGAAACTAGAAACAGCACTAGAACAGAACTAGAACAGAACTAGAACAGACCCAGAACAGAACTAGAACAGAACTAGAACAGAACTAGAACAGAACTAGAACAGAACTAGAACAGAACTAGAACAGAACTAGAACAGAACTAGAACAGAACTAGAACAGAGCTAGAACAGAACTAGAACAGAACTAGAACAGAACTAGACCAGAACTAGAACAGAACTAGAACAGAACTAGAAAACAGAACTAGAACAGAACTAGAACAGAAACTAGAACAGAACAGAACAGAACTAGAAAGAACTAGAACAGTACTAGAACAGAATAGAACAGAACTAGACAGAACTAGAACAGACTAGAACAGAACTAGAACAGAACTAGAACAGAACTAGAACAGAACTAGAACAGAACTAGAACAGAACTAGAACAGAACTAGAACAGAACTAGAACTAGAACAGAACTAGAACAGAACTAGAACAGAACTAGAACAGAACTAGAACAGAACTAGAACAGAACTAGAACAGAACTAGAACAGAACTAGAACAGAACTAGAACAGAACTAGAACAGAACTAGAACAGAACTAGAACAGAACTAGAACAGAACTAGAACAGAACTAGAACAGAACTAGAACAGAACTAGAACAGAACTAGAACAGAACAGAACTATAACAGAACTAGAACAGAACTAGAACAGAACTAGAACTAGAACTAGAACAGAACTAGAACAGAACTAGAACAGAACTAGAACAGAACTAGAACAGAACTAGAACAGAACTAGAACAGAACTAGAACAGAACTAGAACAGAACTAGAACAGAACTAGAACAGAACTAGAACAGAACTAGAACAGAACTAAACAGAACTAGAACAGAACTAGAACAGAACTAGAACAGAACTAGAACAGAACTAGAACAGAACTAGAACAGAACTAGAACAGAACTAGAACAGAACTAGAACAGAACTAGAACAGAACTAGAACAGAACTAGAACAGAACTAGAACAGAACTAGAACAGAACTAGAACAGAACTAGAACAGAACTAGAACAGAACTAGAACAGAACTAGAACAGAACTAGAACAGAACAAGAACAGAACTAGAACAGAACTAGAACAGAACTAGAACAGAACAGAACTAGAACACAACTAGAAGAGAACTAAGACAGAACTAGTACAGAACTAGTACAGAACTAGAACAGAACTAGAACAGAACTAGAACAGAACTAGAACAGAACTAGAACAGAACTAGAACAGAACTAGAACATAACTAGAACATAACTAGAACAGAACTAGAACAGAACTAGAACAGAACAAGAACAGAACTAGAACAGAACTAGAACAGAACTAGAACAGAACTAGAACAGAACTAGAACAGAACTAGAACAGAACTAGAACAGAACTAGAACAGAACTAGAACAGAACTAGAACAGAACTAGAACAGAACTAGAACAGAACTAGAACAGAACTAGAACAGAACTAGAACAGAACTAGAACAGAACTAGAACAGAACTAGAACAGAACTAGAACAGAACTAGAACAGAACTAGAACAGAACTAGAACTGAACTGAACAGAACTAGAACAGAACTAGAACAGAACTAGAACAGAAACTAGAACAGAACTAGAACAGAACTAGAACAGAACTAGACAGAACTAGAACAGAACTAGAACTGAACTAGACAGAACTAGAACAGAACTAGAACAGAACTAGAACAGAACTAGAACAGAACTAGAACAGAACTAGAACAGAACTAGAACAGAACTAGAACAGAACTAGAACAGAACTAGAACAGAACTAGAACAAAACTAGAACAGAACTAGAAACAGAACGAGAACAGAACTAGAACAGATATTTCTTAAACTTATACACTATTTACATGATGTCATCAATGTAAATTGAAATTTTTCTTATGCATTTACTGCAAGAATTCACTTTAATTCCATTATATACTACATTATTCGTTTACACAACGAAATAATCGTTTTAATTTTCTTTTTAGCGGCTTTCAACACCAATGCAATATTGTGCATTTCAAAGCGTATGTATATATAGCAGCGACCCTGTAAAATCAAAAAAATAGAATTCACTCAGAGAACCCAACTGTATTCAAATAGAATTCAAGAAAGTGTAAAATCCTCCCAAAAAAAGCGGGTGAAAATAAAGTTAAATCGTATAAAAAGGCAAAACTATAGTACGTTGTTCTTTTACTTGAACTAACATACATTTAACAATTCGTATTGCATACTTTTGAAGGCAACAGATACACACATACAAATATATAACACATACAGTTTGTCGTTTGTAGACATTTTAACAAAACACAAAGTGACATTTGATATATTGCTTGTAACTTGTGTAAACATGTTAAAAATTTATAAACATGTAAAACTATGTAATGCTCACATTAAACTTACACTCGGAGATACATTTACACACACATACATATGTACGTATATCTGCAACGAAACATAGTTGAAAAGACACACTTTACAGATAGTTGGAAAAACTATACATATAGAATCTGGTAGACTGCACCACATTTAAGCTGAAATCTAGCAAAGAATTCATGTGTTTATGCTGAGATAGGCATGTGTGTGTGGTTTGCCTGCACCATCATGTCGACAGCATCAAGTAAAAATTTGTGACACAAAAAGAGCCACAGAAAAGAAAGGAAGCATCGAATACATAGGATTCAATCGGATGGTTCTTTCACTTTATATTTAAATTTAAGCAGATTTTAGGAAACTGATATATTCGATACCTATTAAGTCCAATATTCTCTAATGATTTGCCCCTGATAACTCGTAGTTTTGATATAGTAATCCAGATTTTAAGTAACAAAATGAGCAGTTAATTTAACCGATCTGAAAGTGCATACTATATATATCTATTCCACCCACTCTTTCCATAGTTTGACCCAAAATAAATAGCGAAAGGAATCTGCACACCAATAGGAATTTGTTTCATTATTTAGTCGTACAATACATGAGGGTGCAAAAGTATCATTTTTTTTCTCTCGCAAATTCACTGCCTACAAATAGGACACTACAACAAATATATACAAAAAACGAAAACACAACAAATAAAAGCATCAACAACATTAATATGTTGTAGTTGTTGCAACATCATGTCTACTAAAATGCTGGCAAAACCAAAAAATCAACTTGCTCGCATGTGACTGCCAAAAAAATAAAAGGAACACGATGTTTCTACGGCTGTTTGAAAACATATAAACTTGATCCACAAACAGAAAATAGTTTTACTTGTATTTAAACATCAACAGTCAAAAATTCGAGTAGCTACCAGTCAAAAAAAAAAACACCAAACACAAGAACATACTGGCACAACTAAGCTCAAACATGTATGTATGTTTTCTCACTGTGAAATTCAGGTTAAACTGGTGGAAAATTAGCAACATATTTTGCTGTTGATTCCATTTTATTTGTTCTAGTGCTGACTGCTAGTTCTTCTACTCACAAAGTAAAGTGCTGCTGATAAGGTTTCGTCAATCAAAGTGATGTGTAAGTGGTTGGAAAAGTAACATTCGCATGTGTGGACATTTTTAAGGAAACCCAGCAGTTCGAGGTTCCTCCTTCGATGAAGTCAATCGTCTCTTCAGTATAGTCTATAGTGTGGTCTACGTCTAGTCTAGAAACTAGTCAAGAGTCTATAGTCTAGTCCAGAGACTAGTCTATCTAGTCTATAGTCAAGTCAATAGTCTAGTCCAGAGACTAGTTTTAGTCTAGTCCAGAGACTATTTTATAGTCTAGTCCAGAGACTATTTTATAGTCTAGTCCAGAGACTAGTTTATAGTCTAGTCCAGAGACTAGTTTATAGTTTAGTCCAGAGACTAGTTTATAGTCTAGTCCAGAGACTAGTTTATAGTCTAGTCCAGAGACTAGTTTATAGTCTAGTCCAGAGACTAGTTTATAGTCTAGTCCAGAGACTAGTTTATAGTCTAGTCCAGAGACTAGTTTATAGTCTAGTCCAGAGACTAGTTTATAGTCTAGTCCAGAGACTAGTTTATAGTCTAGTCCAGAGAGTAGTTTATAGTCTAGTCCAGAGACCAGTTTATAGTCTAGTCCAGAGACCAGTTTATAGTCTAGTCCAGAGACAAGTCTATAGTCTAGTCTATAGTCTAGTCTATAGTCTAGTCTATAGTCTAGTCTATAGTCTAGTCTATAGTCTAGTCTATAGTCTAGTCTATAGTCTAGTCTATAGTCTAGTCTATAGTCTAGTCTATAGTCTAGTCTATAGTCTAGTCTATAGTCTAGTCTATAGTCTAGTCTAGTCTAGTCTATAGTCTAGTCTATAGTCTAGTCTATAGTCTAGTCTATAGTCTAGTCTATAGTCTAGTCTATAGTCTAGTCTATAGTCTAGTCTATAGTCTAGTCTATAGTCTAGTCTATAGTCTAGCTCTATAGTCTATAGTCTAGTCTATAGTCTAGTCTATAGTCTAGTCTATAGTCTAGTCTATAGTCTAGTCTATAGTCTAGTCTATAGTCTAGTCTATAGTCTAGTCTATAGTCTAGTCTATAGTCTAGTCTATAGTCTAGTCTATAGTCTAGTCTATAGTCTAGTCTATAGTCTAGTCTATAGTCTAGTCTATAGTCTAGTCTATAGTCTAGTCTATAGTCTAGTCATAGTCTAGTCTATAGTCTAGTCTATTGTCTAGTCTATAGTCTAGTCTATAGTCTAGTCTATAGTCTAGTCTATAGTCTAGTCTATAGTCTAGTCTATAGTCTAGTCTCTAGTCTATAGTCTAGTCTATAGTCTAGTCTATAGTCTAGTCTATAGTCTAGTCTATAGTCTAGTCTATAGTCTAGTCTATAGTCTAGTCTATAGTCTAGTCTATAGTCTAGTCTATAGTCTAGTCTAAGTCTAGTCTATAGTCTAGTCTATAGTCTAGTCTATAGTCTAGTCTATAGTCTAGTCTATAGTCTAGTCTATAGTCTAGTCTATAGTCTAGTCTATAGTCTAGTCTATGTCTAGTCTATTCTAGTCTAAGTCTAGTCTATAGTCTAGTCTATAGTCAGTCTATAGTCTAGTCTATCGTCTAGTCTATAGTCTAGTCTATAGTCTAGTCTATAGTCTAGTCTATAGTCTAGTCTATAGTCTAGTCTATAGTCTAGTCTATAGTCTAGTCTATAGTCTAGTCTATAGTCTAGTCTATAGTCTAGTCTATAGTCTAGTCTATAGTCTAGTCTATAGTCTAGTCTATAGTCTAGTCTATAGTCTAGTCTATAGTATAGTCTATAGTCTAGTCTATATCTAGTCTATAGTCTAGTCTATAGTCTAGTCTATAGTCTAGTCTATAGTCTAGTCTATAGTCTAGTCTATAGTCTAGTCTATAGTCTAGTCTATAGTCTAGTCTATAGTCTAGTCTATAGTCTAGTCTATAGTCTAGTCTATAGTCTAGTCTATGGTCTAGTCTATAGTCTAGTCTATAGTCTAGTCTATGGTCTAGTCTATAGTCTAGTCTATAGTCTAGTCTATGTCTAGTCTATAGTCTAGTCTATAGTCTAGTCTATAGTCTAGTCTATAGTCTAGTCTATAGTCTAGTCTATAGTCTAGTCTATCGTCTAGTCTAGTCTAGTCTATAGTCTAGTCTAGTCTAGTCTATAGTCTAGTCTATCGTCTAGTCTATAGTCTAGTCTATAGTCATCTATAGTCTAGTCTATAGTCTAGTCTATAGTCTAGTCTATAGTCTAGTCTATAGTCTAGTCTATAGTCTAGTCTATAGTCTAGTCTATAGTCTAGTCTATAGTCTCGTCTATAGTCTAGTCTATAGTCTAGTCTATAGTCTCGTCTTTAGTCTATCTAATAGTCTCTATAGTCTAGTCTATAGTCTAGTCTATAGTCTAGTCTAGTCTAGTCTAGTCTATAGTCTAGTCTAGTCTATAGTCTAGTCTAGTCTATAGTCTAGTCTAGTCTATAGTCTAGTCTAGTCTATGTCTAGTCTATAGTCTAGTCTATAGTCTAGTCTATAGTCTAGTCTATAATCCAGTCTATAGTCTAGTCTATAGTCTAGTCTATAGTCTAGTCTATAGTCTAGTCTATAGTCTAGTCTATAGTCTAGTCTATAGTCTAGTCTATAGTCTAGTCTATAGTCTAGTCTATAGTCTAGTCTATAGTCTAGTCTATAGTCTAGTCTATAGTCTAGTCTATAGTCTAGTCTATAGTCTAGTCTATAGTCTAGTCTATAGTCTAGTCTATAGTCTAGTCTATAGTCTAGTCTATAGTCTAGTCTATAGTCTAGTCTATAGTCTAGTCTATAGTCTAGTCTATAGTCTAGTCTATAGTCTAGTCTATAGTCTAGTCTATAGTCTAGTCTAGTCTAGTCTATAGTCTAGTCTATAGTCTAGTCCAGTCTAGTCTATAGTCTAGTCTATAGTCTAGTCTATAGTCTAGTCTATAGTCTAGTCTATAGTCTAGTCTATAGTCTAGTCTATAGTCTAGTCTATAGTCTAGTCTATAGTCTAGTCATAGTCTAGTCTATAGTCTAGTCTATAGTCTAGTCTATAGTCTAGTCTATAGTCTAGTCTATAGTCTAGTCTATAGTCTAGTCTATAGTCTAGTCTATAGTCTAGTCTATAGTCTAGTCTATAGTCTAGTCTATAGTCTAGTCTATAGTCTAGTCTATAGTCTAGTCTATAGTCTAGTCTATAGTCTAGTCTATAGTCTAGTCTATAGTCTAGTCTATAGTCTAGTCTATAGTCTAGTCTATAGTCTAGTCTATATCTATCTATAGTCTAGTCTATAGTCTAGTCTATAGTCTAGTCTATATGTCTAGTCTATAGTCTAGTCTATAGTCTAGTCTATAGTCTAGTCTATAGTCTAGTCTATAGTCTAGTCTATAGTCTAGTCTATAGTCTAGTCTATAGTCTAGTCTATAGTCTAGTCTATAGTCTAGTTATAGTCTAGTCTATAGTCTAGTCTATAGTCTAGTCTATCTCTATAGTCTATAGTCTAGTCTATAGTCTAGTCTATAGTCTAGTCTATAGTCTAGTCATAGTCTATCTATAGTCTAGTCTATAGTCTAGTCTATAGTCTAGTCTATAGTCTAGTCTATAGTCTAGTATATAGTCTAGTCTATAGTCTAGTCTATAGTCTAGTCTATAGTCTAGGCTCACTGACTAGTCTAGTCTATAGTCTAGTCTATAGTCTAGTCTATAGTCTAGTCTATAGTCTAGTCTATAGTCTAGTCTATAGTCTAGTCTATAGTCTAGTCTATAGTCTAGTCTATAGTCTAGTCTATGTCTAGTCTATAGTCTAGTCTATAGTCTAGTCTATAGTCTAGTCTATAGTCTAGTCTATAGTCTAGTCTATAGTCTAGTCTATAGTCTAGTCTATAGTCTAGTCTATAGTCTGGTTAACTGTCAAAGGGTACACAACAGTTTCAGCTGTCTTATATCTCGTTTACAAGTAGTATAATGGCAGCGAAAGAAGAATTAGAGCATGGAACAGACCGGATGTTTTGTCTCTTGACGAACTGTTGGGAACAGAAAGTGAGTCAAAAGGAATTAAATTTTATGTGTAGACAGAAGAAATTCGTTCTTTCATAAGGAAAGCAATATTGGACGTGGTAATAGAGCGTAAAATAGGTCACTAGAGAAAGGCGGCAGTTTCTGTTTTCGTTTTGCGATAAAAAAGTAAAAGTTGTTATCATATCTTGTTAATCGAAAATTTTTGAAAGTATTTCCAGAATTTCAATGATTAAAGTGAAAATGTAATATTTTCCAGTTTATTCAAAAACTTCATTCAAATCCTTATTCATAACATTATTTCCTGTTCACAAAACATTTAATTCGTTTGTTTGCACTAATACATCGGTATGTTTTGTTTTTTCTGCACATTTTCCTATAAATCAATAAATAATTAAAATATACATAAATTATTGTTTTTATTGCTATCAACAAATTTCCTTTTATTTTGCTACATCATTTCCGCACAATTTAAGCAACAGATTAAAAAAATATTTAAATAAAACATTTAACATTTTGTAATAATAATAACGAATAATTTTTGGGGATATAATAGGCGTATTGTTGAAAATAATTTCCTTATGTGAATATACAAGTGCTTCACTTAGATGAAAATGTGAATAAATGAATTTCATATTTGTATTTATTGCATTGGAAGAGGAGCACAACCCACACACAAATAAATATTTTATACAAATTTTGTTATAAATTTGTATTTATTGTTATGGAGAGCAATTGTTTTAATATTCATAGCCTGGCAACCTCTAGAGTTCCAACAGTATTGTCAGCAAAATATTGCATGTAGAGACATAATGGATATTTGTGGTGCCATATTCAGTATCGAAAAATAATCTTGTCTATTTTCTAGTCTAGTCTTTAGTCGAGTAAATATTCTAGTCTAGTGACTAGACTATAGGCTAGACTATAGACTAGACTATAGACTATAGACTAAACTATAGACTAGACTCTAGACTGGACTATAGACTAGACTATAGACTAGACTATAGACTAGACTATAGACTAGACTATAGAACTATAGACTAGACATAGACTAGACTATAGACTAGACTATAGACTAGACTATAGACTAACTATAGACTAGACTATAGACTAGACTATAGACTAGACTATAGACTAGACTATAGACTAGACTATAGACTAGACTATAGACTAGACTATAGTAGACTATAGACTAGACTATAGACTAGACTATAGACTAGACTATAGACTAGACTATAGACTAGACTATAGACTAGACTATAGACTAGACTATAGACTAGACTATAGACTAGACTATAGACTAGACTATAGACTAGACTATAGACTAGACTATAGACTAGACTATAGACTAGACTATAGACTAGACTATAGACTAGACTATAGACTAGACTATAGACTAGACTATAGACTAGACTATAGACTAGACTATAGACTAGACTATAGACTAGACTATAGACTAGACTATAGACTAGACTATAGACTAGACTATAGACTAGACTATAGACTAGACTATAGACTAGACTATAGACTAGACTATAGACTAGACTATAGACTACTATAGACTATACTATGACTAGACTATAGACTAGACTATAGACAGACTATAGACTAGACTATAGACTAGACTATAGACTAGACTATAGACTACAGACTTGGCTATAGACTAGACTATAGAGTGGACTATTACCTGGACTATAGACTACACTATAGATGGCTATATAGTTTGGTATAGCCATCTACTAGTGTCGTTTAGGTTGGTATAAAAATTAAATATTTTAATTTTAGCAAGTTTCTTTTTTTTTTTCTGTTTCTTTTATTGTTTTTCAAATTTGAATAGATACTGATTTGTAAAATGTCATTATTTCAAATTTTATACGATTTATTTATGAATAGTGTAAAGGAAATTTTTAGTAGGAAATTAAAAGTTTTTGTTTTTTTTTATAAATAAATTGATTGATGATGCACAGTTGCAAAAATTTAAATGTTAAAAATTTGTGAGAAAATATGTTGAAATGAAGCAAATGTTAGAGATTAAATAACAGAATTTATGGAAGGGTGTTAATTCCCGGTATATTTTATACAAAAAAATGTTTCATGTTCTTTATTTAAGAAAACTTTTCAACAATTGTCTAAAAATAAAATTTGATTTTTTTTTGTAGAAAAGTTGTTTGCTTTTTTTAATATTTAGTAAAATTTTCATACATTTTTGCAATTAGCATTTGAGAATTATAAATATTTATTCAACTTGTTGTGGCAAGTATTCTTGTAGTAACTTTTAACTTTTTGTTAACAAAGCAAATGCATTACGTCTGCTGCTGAAAGTAATGAAAATAGTTTCGAAATTCCTTCAACAGTGACTCTTTGTAAAGGAAACCAAAAGAAATCATTGCAAAAACATCATTAATTTTCTCTTTGAAAAATATAGTTTTTTTTATTTGAAATTTGTTATCATTCATTTTACACACATTTCCAATTGTAACTCTAAAATTGAAATTGAAATATTTTTAAAACAATTAGTTATATACACTTCAATATGTCATGTATAACAACGAAAAAATTTCATAAATTCCATAGAAAAATTTTAAAATATGAAAGGAAATGGTGTAGAACATTTTACCAAATCATGCTACTGCATATTTGGCTTTCTTTTACAAATGCAAAAATGTCTTTCACCGAACTTGGGTTATTTCTTTTGCTATTTCCTGGTTTCAGTATTTTTGTGTTGTTCTTTTAACAATGAAGAATTGTTTTTGCTTTCTTTCTTAATAATAATTCCATCATAAGAAAATGATAAATGATTTGTGCAAAAAAGCTTCATTTAGCAAAACATTTTTTTTTTTTTTTTTTGGAAAGATCTTTTTTGAGACCCTTTTGTTAAAAATATACATGATTTATACCATAACTCAACAACAAGTTGCAATAAGAAAAAAAATCTCCTTTTATCGTGTCATGAGTAGAAAATAGAAGTGTTTGATTTTTTCAAATGCAACACAATGTAATTTGTGCATGATATTTTCTTTTAAGTTTCTTTTTAGTTGTAATATAACGAAAAACATGATTTATTAAACAGAATTTTTGGAAGATTAAAAGAACGTAGTTTTTTTTGCTGCACCGAGAATGTGGCATGCAACATTAAAAGGAGAGATGAAAAAAGGCAGGATATTAATATTAAGTTATTTTAAAATTTCTTCAAGTAATCTTAAAGTCTTATAATTCGTTTAATATATAGCATAGTTTTTCGTCTAACTAGAGTCCAATCTATAGTCTGGAATATAGTAAAGTCTATAGTCTGGACTAGAACCTAGACTATAGTTTGGATTATAGTAAAGAAGTAAGTCTAAGTCTAGTCTAAGAGTCTAGTCTATAGTCTATAATCTAGTCTAAGAGTCTAGTCTATAGTCTATAGTCTAGTCTAGTCTAGTCTATAGTCTAGTCTATAGTCTAGTCTATAGTCTAGTCTATAGTCTAGTCTATAGTCTAGTCCATAGTCTAGTCTATAGTCTAGTCTATAGTCTAGTCTATAGTCTAGTCTATAGTCTAGTCTATAGTCTAGTCTATAGTCTAGTCTATAGTCTAGTCTATGGTCTAGTCTATAGTCTAGGCTATAGTCTAGTCTATAGTCTATACTCTAGTCTAGTCTATAGTCTATGCTCTAGTCTAGTCTATAGTCTAGTCTATAGTCTAGTCTATTGTCTAGTCTATAGTCTTGTCTATAGTCTAGTCTATAGTCTAGTCTATAGTCTAGTCTATAGTCTAGTCTATAGTCTAGTCTATAGTCTAGTCTATAGTCTAGTCTATAGTCTAGTCTATAGTCTAGTCTATAGTCTAGTCTATAGTCTAGTCTATAGTCTAGTCTATAGTCTAGTCTATAGTCTAGTCTATAGTCTAGTCTATAGTCTAGTCTAAAGTCTAGTCTATAGTCTAGTCTATAGTCTAGTCTATAGTCTAGTCTATAGTCTAGTCTATAGTCTAGTCTATAGTCTAGTCTATAGTCTAGTCTATAGTCTAGTCTATAGTCTAGTCTATAGTCTAGTCTATAGTCTAGTCTATAGTCTAGTCTATAGTCTAGTCTATAGTCTAGTCTATAGTCTAGTCTGTAGTCTAGTCTATATCTAGTCTATAGTCTAGTCTAGTCTGTAGTCTAGTCTATAGTCTAGTCTATAGTCTAGTCTATAGTCTAGTCTATAGTCTAGTCTATAGTCTAGTCTATAGTCTAGTCTATAGTCTAGTCTATAGTCTAGTCTATAGTCTAGTCTATAGTCTAGTCTATAGTCTAGTCTATAGTCTAGTCTATAGTCTAGTCTAGTCTATAGTCTAGTCTATAGTCTAGTCTATAGTCTAGTCTATAGTCTAGTCTATAGTCTAGTCTATAGTCTAGTCTATAGTCTAGTCTATAGTCTAGTCTATAGTCTAGTCTATAGTCTAGTCTATAGTCTAGTCTATAGTCTAGTCTATAGTCTAGTCTATAGTCTAGTCTATAGTCTAGTCTATAGTCTAGTCTATAGTCTAGTCTAGTCTAGTCTATAGTCTAGTCTATAGTCTAGTCTATAGTCTAGTCTATAGTCTAGTCTATAGTCTAGTCTATAGTCTAGTCTATAGTCTAGTCTTAGTCTAGTCTATAGTCTAGTCTATAGTCTATAGTCTAGTCTATAGTCTATCTAGTCTATAGTCTAGTCTATAGTCTAGTCTATAGTCTAGTCTATAGTCTAGTCTATAGTCTAGTCTATAGTCTAGTCTATAGTCTAGTCTATAGTCTAGTCTATAGTCTAGTCTATAGTCTAGTCTATAGTCTAGTCTATATCTAGTCTATAGTCTAGTCTATAGTCTAGTCTATAGTCTAGTCTATAGTCTAGTCTATAGTCTAGTCTATAGTCTAGTCTATAGTCTAGTCTATAGTCTAGTCTATAGTCTAGTCTATAGTCTAGTCTATAGTCTAGTCTATAGTCTAGTCTATAGTCTAGTCTATAGTCTAGTCTATAGTCTAGTCTATAGTCTAGTCTATAGTCTAGTCTATAGTCTAGTCTATAGTCTAGTCTATAGTCTAGTCTATAGTCTAGTCTATAGTCTAGTCTATAGTCTAGTCTATAGTCTAGTCTATAGTCTAGTCTATACTAGTCTAGTCTAGTCTATAGTCTAGTCTATAGTCTAGTCTATAGTCTAGTCTATAGTCTAGTCTATAGTCTAGTCTTAGTCTAGTCTATAGTCTAGTCTATAGTCTAGTCTATAGTCTAGTCTATAGTCTAGTCTATAGTCTAGTCTATCTAGTCTATAGTCTAGTCTATAGTCTAGTCTATAGTCTAGTCTATAGTCTAGTCTATAGTCTAGTCTATAGTCTAGTCTATAGTCTAGTCTATAGTCTAGTCTATAGTCTAGTCTATAGTCTAGTCTATAGTCTAGTCTATAGTCTATAGTCTGTCTATAGTCTATAGTCTAGTCTATAGTCTAGTCTATAGTCTAGTCTATAGTCTAGTCTATAGTCTAGTCTATAGTCTAGTCTATAGTCTAGTCTATAGTCTAGTCTATAGTCTAGTCTATAGTCTAGTCTATAGTCTAGTCTATAGTCTAGTCTATAGTCTAGTCTATAGTCTAGTCTATAGTCTAGTCTATAGTCTAGTCTATAGTCTAGTCTATAGTCTAGTCTATAGTCTAGTCTATAGTCTAGTCTATAGTCTAGTCTATAGTCTAGTCTATAGTCTAGTCTATAGTCTAGTCTATAGTCTAGTCTATAGTCTAGTCTATAGTCTAGTCTATAGTCTAGTCTATAGTCTAGTCTATAGTCTAGTCTATAGTCTAGTCTATAGTCTAGTCTATAGTCTAGTCTATAGTCTAGTCTATAGTCTAGTCTATAGTCTAGTCTATAGTCTAGTCTATAGTCTAGTCTATAGTCTAGTCTATAGTCTAGTCTATAGTCTAGTCTATAGTCTAGTCTATAGTCTAGTCTATAGTCTAGTCTATAGTCTAGTCTATAGTCTAGTCTATAGTCTAGTCTATAGTCTAGTCTATAGTCTAGTCTATAGTCTAGTCTATAGTCTAGTCTATAGTCTAGTCTATAGTCTAGTCTATAGTCTAGTCTATAGTCTAGTCTATAGTCTAGTCTATAGTCTAGTCTATAGTCTAGTCTATAGTCTAGTCTATAGTCTAGTCTATAGTCTAGTCTATAGTCTAGTCTATAGTCTAGTCTATAGTCTAGTCTATAGTCTAGTCTATAGTCTAGTCTATAGTCTAGTCTATAGTCTAGTCTATAGTCTAGTCTATAGTCTAGTCTATAGTCTAGTCTATAGTCTAGTCTATAGTCTAGTCTATAGTCTAGTCTATAGTCTAGTCTATAGTCTAGTCTATAGTCTAGTCTCTCTAGTCTAGTCTATAGTCTAGTCTATAGTCTAGTCTATAGTCTAGTCTATAGTCTAGTCTATAGTCTAGTCTATAGTCTAGTCTATAGTCTAGTCTAGTCTAGTCTATAGTCTAGTCTATAGTCTAGTCTATAGTCTAGTCTATAGTCTAGTCTATAGTCTAGTCTAGTCTAGTCTATAGTCTAGTCTATAGTCTAGTCTATAGTCTAGTCTATAGTCTAGTCTATAGTCTAGTCTATAGTCTAGTCTATAGTCCTATAGTCTAGTCTATAGTCTAGTCTATAGTCTAGTCTATAGTCTAGTCTAGTCTATAGTCTAGTCTATAGTCTAGTCTATAGTCTAGTCTATAGTCTAGTCTATAGTCTAGTCTATAGTCTAGTCTATAGTCTAGTCTATAGTTTAGTCTATAGTCTAGTCTATAGTCTAGTCTATAGTCTAGTCTATAGTCTAGTCTATAGTCTAGTCTATAGTCTAGTCTATAGTCTTGTCTATAGTCTAGTCTATAGTCTAGTCTATAGTCTAGTCTATAGTCTAGTCTATAGTCTAGTCTATAGTCTAGTCTATAGTCTAGTCTATAGTCTAGTCTATAGTCTAGTCTATAGTCTAGTCTATAGTCTAGTCTATAGTCTAGTCTATAGTCTAGTCTATAGTCTAGTCTATAGTCTAGTCTATCTAGTCTATATCTAGTTATAGTCTAGTCTATAGTCTAGTCTATAGTTAGTCTATAGTCTAGTCTATAGTCTAGTCTATAGTCTAGTCTATAGTCTAGTCTATAGTCTAGTCTATCTAGTCTATAGTCTAGTCTATAGTCTAGTCTATAGTCCAGTCTACGGTCTATTCTGGATTATGATATATGCTTTATTTTGGACAATCGTCTAGTCTATAGTCAGAACAAGAGTCTAGTCTAAAGTCTGGTGCTTATTCTTTAGTCTGGTGTTTATTCTTTAGTTAATGAAGTGTGATATATAGTCTTAACCGTAGGTCTACCATGGAGTGTGGACCATAGTTCTTACTTTAGTGTGAACTATTTAATTTTCTGTCAATTTAGTACATTTCCTTTCAGAATTCTTTAATCAAAAATATACAAATTAATCCCTATTACAGAAATTTAATAAACACATTCCAATTAAAACATTAAATTCAATAACAAGCCATTCAATGTTTGCACGGAATTTAAATAATTCTGTTTAAAATAAAAATAATAAAATAAATAAAAAATCCTTGCCAACAATATCCTTTGCAAGCAGACACAATGTAGACAAGGTCCAACATTTCCTTGCAAATGGTGATGCTGCCCATGCAGGTGTTACCGCTCACTGATGCTGAGAACTCCCTACAATTTTTAACTGATTACTATAGTACCAACTGCTGTAAATATTTATTTACGAAATTCAATTAATTTTTTTAATGTCGCTTAACTATACATATAGAACTTTTTCTGTGTGTCGCTGTTAACTTCCTTTAATAAGTAAATAATGCAACATGGATTTCATTAATGTATTTTTTGTGTAAAAGCCTAAAGATTGTTTTAATAAAAAAAAAAAAAAAAATCAGTAAGTTTTTTTCATAATATGTATAAATGTACACACAACAGAGTGACTGCTTTCCTTGTTTTTCACATTATTATTTTTTTTTTTAAGTTTTACTCAATTATTCCACTACAATGCTGTACAAGCTTATGGGTTTATGCGGAAATATTACTACGTTGTTTTTGCCATTTTTTCGATATTACAAAATCAGGAAAAAAAGTAAAGTTAAACAAGCACCACATGCAAAAAAAAAACATGCAAAAAAGGAACAGGATACAGTTTCGTTTGTAATACACTCGACGGGACATTTAAAAACAATTTTTGCGAAGCAAAAATGAACAAATAGAAGTGAATGTATTTACAACTGAAATGACTTTACG
The DNA here is from genome assembly GCF_015586225.1 of Lucilia sericata. NCBI lineage: Eukaryota > Metazoa > Arthropoda > Insecta > Diptera > Calliphoridae > Lucilia > Lucilia sericata. Next base: position 149,373 of record NW_023994741.1, read on the forward strand.
CGATATGTAAATTTTCTTTTATTTCGATTTTTCACTCTCTCTTACAGATTACACCAATATATGGGATCTTATGCACTTGAGTTACAGCTTGTAACCTTATATAATAATCGACTTATACATTTCTAATTCAGTTTTAGCTCTGCTCAAGTTCTGTTCTAGTTCTATTCTAGTTCTGTTCTAATTCTGTTCTAGTTCTGTTCTAGTTCTGTTCTAGTTCTGTTCTAGTTCTGTTCTAGTTCTGTTCTAGTTCTGTTCTAGTTCTGTTCTAGTTCTGTTTGTTCTGTTCTAGTTCTGTTCTAGTTCTGTCTAGTTCTGTTCTAGTTCTGTTCTAGTTCTGTTCTAGTTCTGTTCTAGTTCTGTTCTAGTTCTGTTCTAGTTCTGTTCTAGTTCTGTTCTAGTTCTGTTCTAGTTCTGTTCTAGTTCTGTTCTAGTTCTGTTCTAGTTCTGTTCTAGTTCTGTTCTAGTTCTGTTCTAGTTTCTGTTCTAGTTCTGTTCTAGTTCTGTTCTAGTTCTGTTCTAGTTCTGTTCTAGTTCTGTTCTAGTTCTGTTCTAGTTCTGTTCTAGTTCTGTTCTAGTTCTGTTCTAGTTCTGTTCTAGTTCTGTTCTAGTTCTGTTCTAGTTCTAGTTCTGTTCTAGTTCTGTTCTAGTTCTGTTCTAGTTCTGTTCTAGTTCTGTTCTAGTTCTGTTCTAGTTCTGTTCTAGTTCTGTTCTAGTTCTGTTCTAGTTCTGTTCTAGTTCTGTTCTAGTTCTGTTCTAGTTCTGTTCTAGTTCTGTTGTTCTAGTTCTGTTCTAGTTCTGTTCTAGTTCTGTTCTAGTTCTGTTCTAGTTCTGTTCTAGTTCTGTTCTAGTTCTGTTCTAGTTCTGTTCTAGTTCTGTTCTAGTTTCTGTTCTAGTTCTGTTCTAGTTCTGTTCTAGTTCTGTTCTAGTTCTGTTCTAGTTCTGTTCTAGTTCTGTTCTAGTTCTGTTCTAGTTCTGTTCTAGTTCTGTTCTAGTTCTGTTCTAGTTCTGTTCTAGTTCTGTTCTAGTTCTGTTCTAGTTCTGTTCTAGTTCTGTTCTAGTTCTGTTCTAGTTCTGTTCTAGTTCTGTTCTAGTTCTGTTCTAGTTCTGTTCTAGTTCTGTTCTAGTTCTGTTCTAGTTCTGTTCTAGTTCTGTTCTAGTTCTGTTCTAGTTCTGTTCTAGTTCTGTTCTAGTTCTGTTCTAGTTCTGTTCTAGTTCTGTTCTAGTTCTGTTCTAGTTCTGTTCTAGTTCTGTTCTAGTTCTGTTCTAGTTCTGTTCTAGTTCTGTTCTAGTTCTGTTCTAGTTCTGTTCTAGTTCTGTTCTAGTTCTGTTCTAGTTCTGTTCTAGTTCTGTTCTAGTTCTGTTCTAGTTCTGTTCTAGTTCTGTTCTAGTTCTGTTCTAGTTCTGTTCTAGTTCTGTTCTAGTTCTGTTCTAGTTCTGTTCTAGTTCTGTTCTAGTTCTGTTCTAGTTCTGTTCTAGTTCTGTTCTAGTTCTGTTCTAGTTCTGTTCTAGTTCTGTTCTAGTTCTGTTCTAGTTCTGTTCTAGTTCTGTTCTAGTTCTGTTCTAGTTCTGTTCTAGTTCTGTTCTAGTTCTGTTCTAGTTCTGTTCTAGTTCTGTTCTAGTTCTGTTCTAGTTCTGTTCTAGTTCTGTTCTAGTTCTGTTCTAGTTCTGTTCTAGTTCTGTTCTAGTTCTGTTCTAGTTCTGTTCTAGTTCTGTTCTAGTTCTGTTCTAGTTCTGTTCTAGTTCTGTTCTAGTTCTGTTCTAGTTCTGTTCTAGTTCTGTTCTAGTTCTGTTCTAGTTCTGTTCTAGTTCTGTTCTAGTTCTGTTCTAGTTCTGTTCTAGTTCTGTTCTAGTTCTGTTCTAGTTCTGTTCTAGTTCTGTTTTAGTTCTGTTCTAGTTCTGTTCTAGTTCTGTTCTAATTCTGTTCTGTTCTGTTCTAGTTCTGTTCTAGTTCAGTTTTTCTTTAGCCTTATGTATGCTAGAGTTGCTACCAGTCGTATATGCCCGATTACATTTCCTTACTTTTTGTCATGTTAATTTCGATTTAAATACCCTACAGAGGCAGGAACTGAAATTAAAATGAATTTAATGCCTGTTAGCAGAAATCAAGAATGCAATAACTTAAAACAACAATATATTAAAATAAAGCGCAATAAAAATTTGTTGTAATTTAAACACTTTTAAGCAATTTTCTTGTACTTATTGCAACTTTTTAAAAATTTCCTCTTTAATGCCCTAAGATTTTTTCAATATCTTAAAGTAGGGCTCATTTGTTTCTCCTTATACCTTAACAATTATGTGTGCCTATTTTAAAAAATATTTCTGCACTTACCATGTTTCACTTGTTTTTGTTAATAAACAATTTTCCAACAATTGTTATTCATTTGCAGCTTTAAAAGTTGTTTATGAGTGCATGTGTTTGTGACTGGGAGAATGTGTATTTTTTAACGATTTTTTCCGCCCTCTTAACAAAAACCATATGCAAGATCTGGTCATAAATTCTATATTGTGGTCAGCATGCAAAGATGAAGTACAATGCTAACGACATTGCGAGCCAGCGAAAAAATTATATTTGCTACACAAATGACAATAAATTCCAAAATTTTGTGAACTAAGTATTTTACGTTATATCTTTCGTTTTCCTTATCTTTTCTAAGAAAATTCGGGTTTCAGTTCCCAGAGTTTTACATTTTTATATTAAGCCATAAAAGCGTTTACCGCTTCCGTTCTGTTTCCTCTATCAACTTCTTTAGTTCCCACATGAAAACGATTTTTCCAGAACCTGAAAAATAGCAACCCGGCCCTTTATTAAAACAGTTGTAATACAAGAAAAAAAAAAATAAATTTCATCGTAACAGAAAAAATAATGGATGCATGTATATGGAATTTGTGGTTATTATTGAGTAAAAATTTGCAACAGAAAAAACACTTTATAATTCATACAATCAGCGGGGGTAAAGAACAGAAAAAATATAAATATATTTTATATAACGATAAAAATGTAAAGGGAAATTATTTAAACTTTGTCAGAAAGGTTAAATTTGCTATAGTAAAATTTTGCTGAAATAATGAAAAAAATGCATAAAATAGTTATAATTTTTTGAACTAAGAGATTTAATTGAAAATTTATACAGCAGATACAGGTATTGGTCTGATACTGAGAAAACACAATACAAGGCGTGTTAGAGTAAAATTCCAAAGTACAATGATTGTCTTCGTTATTGGACCTTTAAATCTTTCCGAAGTACAAGATATTTTGATTTAACTTATAAACACAGCAAATGTTCCCTTTAATTCTTTGCTAGATCAGTCTATGGTCTTGATTATGGTTAGTCTATAGTAATTACTATATATCCATCTGTAGTCTTGACAATTGATCCAACTATAGTCTTGCATATAGATCTACCTACAGTTTTGACTATAGATACATCGATAGTCTTCACTATAGATTCATCGATAGTCTTGAATATAGATCCATATATAGTCTTGACTATAGATCCATCTATAGTCTTGACTATAGATAAATCTATATTCTTGACTATATATCCATCTGTAATCTCGACTATAGATCCATATATAGTCTTGACTATTGATCCATCTATAGTCTTGAATATAGATCCACCCACAGTCTTGACTACAGATACATCCATAGTCTTCACTATAGGTCCATCGATAGTCTTGACTATAAATCCATCGATAGTCTTGGCTATAGATCCATCGATTGTCTTGCCTATAGATCTATTTATAGTCTTGACTATAGATCCATCTATAGTCTTGACTATAAATCCAACTATAGTCTTGACTATAGATCCATCTATAGTCTTGACTATAGATACATCTATTTTCTTGACTATAAATCCGTCTATAGTATTGACTATAGATCCACCAATAGTCTTGACTATAGATCCATCTATAGTCTTGACAATAGAACCATTTATAGTCTTGACTATAGATCCACCTATAGTCTTGAATATGTATCCATCTATAGTCTTTACTATGGATAAGTATTTAGTCTTGAAAATAATTCTGTCCATAGTCTTGACTATAGATCAGTCTATAGTTGTGACTATTCATTAATCTATAGTCTTGACTATGGATCCGTATAAAGTCTTGACTATGGATCCGTATATAGTCTTGACTATGGATCAGTCCATAGTTTTGACTATAGTATTCATTTTATAGTCATGTCAATAGTTCACCTCATATTCTTCACTATAGATCAGTCTATAGTCATGTCAATAGTTCACCCCATATACTTCACTGTAGATCAGTCTATGGTCTTGACTATAGATCCATCTATAGTCTTGACTATAGATCCATCTGTAGTCTTGACTAAAGATACATCTATTTCCTTGACTATAAATCCGTCTATAGTATTGACTATAGATCCGTCTATAGTCTTGACAATAGATCCATTTATAGTCTTGACTATAGATCCACCTATAGTCTTGAATATGTATCCATCTATAGTCTTTACTATGGATAAGTATTTAGTCTTGAAAATAATTCTGTCCATAGTCTTGACTATAGATCAGTCTATAGTTGTGACTATACATTAGTCTATAGTCTTGACTATGGATCCGTATATAGTCTTGACTATGGATCCGTATATAGTCTTGACTATGGATCAGTCCATAGTTTTGACTATAGTATTCATTTTATAGTCATGTCAATAGTTCACCTCATATTCTTCACTATAGATCAGTCTATAGTCATGTCAATAGTTCACCCCTTATTCTTCACTATAGATCAGTCTATGGTCTTGACTGTAGATCAGTCCATAGTCTTGACTATAGACCAGTCTACAGTATTGACTATAGTTCAATCTATGGTCTTAACTATAGATCAGTCAATTGTCTTCACTATAGATCAATCTATAGTATTGACAATAGATCCGTATATAGTCTTGATTATATAAGTCTATAGTCTTGACTATAGAACAGTCCACAGTCTTACCTATTTCTATTCTTGATCTAGATCTAGATCTATCAATATTCTTGACTATATATCCATCTATTTTCTTGACTATAGATCAGTCTATAGTTGTGTCTATATATAGTCTATAGTGTTGACTATGGATCCGTATATAGTCTTGACTATAGATCAGTCCATAGTTTTGACTATAGTATTGACTATAGATCAGTCTATAGTCATGTCAATAGTTCAGCCCATATTCTTCACTATAGATCAGTCTATATTATTGACTATAGATCAGTCAGTCAGGTCTTGACTATAGATTAGGGTATAGTCTTGACTATAAAGCACTCTATAGTTTTGGCTATAGATCAGTCTATAGTATTTGCCTATATATCAATTTGTTGTGTTGACTATTTAACGGTCTGTTGCCGTAATAGATCAGTTTATAATAATCTTGATAATAGATCAAAATTATATTCTATAGTTTTGAAAAAAGTGTTCAGACAATAGCCTTGATTATGGAGCAGTCTACAGTACAAAATATAGATATATCTATTGTCTTGACGATGGGAGAGCTTATAGGCCTAGATATCAGAGTAACTTCGATATTAGAGTAGCCTACATTATTAGTTAAAGATGAGTCTATAGTTTCCACTTCATTTCCGTCATTAGTCTGGAAGATCAGTTTTTATATTATTCTGTGGCCTTCCAGCCAATATATTAATTTTGTTTAACACTCTGCATTCTCGACTATGGATCATTCCTTTTTTCACGACTATTGGTCGGGTAATAGTCTTTACAGCAGATCAATCTATATTCTCGTCTAAAGATCATTCTATATTCGGAAACAAATCCTGCAGAGTTCCGATTATATGCTAAAAAAGGCTTTTCCCTGTTATCTGATAGGAAAAAGTTTCTGTACAAGGTCATTTACATTGGCTTCTCCAGTCTTCCTTAAAATTGTATCCAGTCAATTGCCAACAATTCACATACATATGATTTAAAACCATGTGCAACCCATATACAAACAAACGTACATTAATGAATACATACAAATTTTCCCAACAATATTTCAATAAAGCTCTGTTCCAATGTGTAGTGATGATGATGATGATCTCCATTATAAAAGGAACAAGTATTTGTATTTATTTTACACTGCATATTAATGTCTGACTGCAGTTAAAAATCCTCTGTGTATTATGGTTAGTACCTCTGTCAATCCTTATGCTAGCATTAAAGGGGGTGCTGAAACTATATGCTGATTTCCTTAAAATTGCAATATTTCAGTAGAAGCAAAATTACAAAATGTGTGCTTTTCATTTGGCGCTTTTGCCACAATTGGGACTAAAAGCTTCACTTCTTTGTTTGGGTATGTGAGTCCGTCCGTCCATCCAACTCCCAGTTTGTCTGTCTGTCCGTCTGTCTTTTTGATTGCTGTAGTGTTGCTATATTGAAGTTATTATAACAATTCATTGATTTCAGAACAATTGAGCTTATTGTCAATTTTTACGGCTTTTAAACAAAAAAATTTCCTTTTGCGTCTTTTTGTTCAATTATGAATTTTTACTGGATTTTATGCACAAGGAAAAGAGTATGGCTGTAATTATAAGACACAATAAAGAGTAAAAACTATTGTAATAATGGAGTAAATTGAAATTTCTACTAGTGTTTTTTAAAAAGGGGAATATTGTAGCATTTAATTGAGCTTTTACTATTGGACAAAGTAATCAGTAGGAGAACAAAGGATGTAATAAGTAGGAATAAGTGTTTAACTGATAGGAGTTTATATTATAATCCAGAGATAATGGACGTTATTTAAAGAATTTAATGGATTTTGAACAGTTGAAGAAATTCTTTGTGAATAATTTGCTATTTGAAAAAAAGGAACACTCGAAATTTTCTTCTACTTAAACAGTTAATTATTCCCTTTCTTATTACCACCTCTTACACCCTAACAGGTCAATGAAACCATTTAATTAATGTAACAAATAAATTCTAACCACTTTTGTAGTTCTTTCTTCTCTCTAAGTATTTCATTATTTTCTCCATTAATTCTTAGAAAATTGTTTGCTACTGTTATAAATGTGTGCATAAATCAATCAATGATGAAATTATCCTTAACGCAAGATACTTTACTACAGGATAAATGGCCAAACAAAGAAATAAAACAACTGTAAATAAGGCTCATTTAAGATGTCACAGAAATGTTACAACAAATAAATGTGAAAAAATAAAACAAGAGTGATTTAAATGTTAGACAAAAAACATAAAACAAGGACTTTTTTCCACACTTAAACATTTTCCCTAATACTCACGCATTTATTAATACTATTCACACAGCATGTGACATTTGTTAAAGTGTCTAAATGTTTAATATTCGGCCAAATGTACAAACGACAACATTGAGAATAAATAGAAAAGAAAAAAAATTCCAGAGAAATTCAAACAAACACTGATTTATTGACCATCGATATTTGTGTTTACTTTTTTGTTGCTTTTCCTCCACTTAGTTTGTCGTGTTTTTAGTCTTGTTATTTTGGTTTTTGTTGATATGTGTTTGAAAGAAAAAAATATTGGCATAAAGTATGCTTTACCATTGAACAGTAAGACAGTAACAGCTTTAAAGAATTGATAAAAAGGAAAGGACTGCAACAATCTGTATTTATGACTTTAAATAAAACTAGAGTCTGGATTATAGATCAATCTATAGCCTTGACTATAGATCAATCTATAGTCTTGACTATAGATCCATCTGTAGTCTTGACTATAGATCAATCTATAGTCTTGACTATAGATCCATCTATAGTCTTGACTATATATCATTCTATAGCCTTGACAATAGATCTATTTATATACTTGTCTATATACCAATCAATTGTTTTGACTATAGATCAATCTATAGACTTGCCTGTAGATCAATCTGTAGTCCTGACTATTGATCAATCTATTTTCTTGACTATAGATCAATCTATAGTCTTGACTTTAGATCAATCTATAGTCTTGACTATAAATCAATCTATAGACTAGACTACAGATCAATCTATAGTCTTGACTATAGACGAATGTATAATCTTGACATAGAACAATCTATAGGCTTGACTATAGATCAATCTATAGTCTTCACTACAGAGCAATCTATGGTCTTGACTATAGGTCAGTCTATAGTCTTGATTATAGATCAATCTCTAGTCTTTACTATAGATCAATCTCTAGTGTTGACTATAGATCAATTTATAGTCTTGGCTATAGATCAATTTATAGTCTTGAATATAGATCAATCTATAGACTTGATTATAGATCAATCTATAGTCTTGACTATAGATCAATCTATAGTCTTGACTATGGACCAATCTATAGTCTTGACTATAGATCAGTCTATAGTCTTGACTATAGATCAATCTATAGTCTTGACTATAGATCAATCTATAGCCTTGACAATAGATCAATTTATATACTTGTCTATATACCAATCAATTGTTTTGACTATAGATCAATCTATAGACTTGCCTGTAGATCAATCTATAGTCCTGACTAATGATCAATATATTTTCTTGACTATAGAACAATCTATAGTCTTGACTTTAGATCAATCTATAGTCTTGACTATTAATCAATCTATAGACTAGACTACAGATCAATCTATAGTCTTGACTATAGACGAATGTATAATCTTGACATAGAACAATCTATAGGCTTGACTATAGATTAATCTATAGTCTTCACTACAGAGCAATCTATGGTCTTGACTATAGGTCAGTCTATAGTCTTGATTATAGATCAATCTCTAGTCTTTACTATAGATCAATCTCTAGTCTTGACTATAGATCAATTTATAGACTTGCTATAGATCAATTTATAGTCTTGACTATAGATCAATCTATAGACTTGATTATAGATCAATCTATAGTCTTGACTATAGATCAATCTATAGTCGTGACTATAGATCAGTCTATAGTCTTGACTATAGATCAATCTATAGTCTTGACTATAGATCAATCTATAGTCTTGACTGTAGATCAAGCTATTGTCTTGGCTATAGATCAACCTATAGTCTTTACTATATATCAGTCTATTGTCTTGACTACAGATAAATCTATAATCTTGACTATTGATCAACCTATAGCCTTCACTATAGATCAATGTGTAATCTTGACCATAGATCAATATATAGTCTTGACTATAGATCAATCTACAGTCTTGACCATAGATCAATCTGAAGTATTGACTATAGATCAGTCTATAGTGTTAACTATATATCAATCTATAGTCTTGACTATAGATCGATCTATAGTCTTGACCATAGATAAATCTATATTCTTGACCATAGATCAATCTATAGCCTTGACTATAGGTCAATCTATAGTCTTGACTATACATTAATCTATAGTCTTGACTATAGATCAATCCATAGTCTTGACTATAGATAAATCAATATTCTTGACTATAGATCAATCTCTAGTCTTAACTATAGATCAACCTATCGTCTTTACTATAGATCAATCTATTGTCTTGACTATTGATCAACCTATAGTCTTGACTATAGATCAATCCAGAGTCTTGTTATTATGGTTTTTGTTGATATGTGTTTGAAAGGAAAAAATATTGCCATAAAGTATGCTTTACCATTGAACAGTAAGACAGTAACAGCTTTAACGAATTGATAAAAAGGAAAGGACTGCAACAATCTGTATTTATGACTTTAAATAAAACTAGAGTCTGGATTATAGATCAATATATAGTCTTGACTATAGATCCATCTATAGTCTTGACTATTGATCAATCTATAGTCTTGACTATAGATCAATCTATAGTCTTGACTATAGATCCATCTATAGTCTTGACTATAGATCCATCTATAGTCTTGACTATATATCATTCTATAGCCTTGACAATAGATCTATTTATATACTTGTCTATATACCAATCAATTGTTTTGACTATAGATCAATCTATAGACTTGCCTGTAGATCAATCTGTAGTCCTGACTATTGATCAATCTATTTTCTTGACTATAGATCAATCTATAGTCTTGACTTTAGATCAATCTATAGTCTTGACTATAAATCAATCTATAGACCAGACTACAGATCAATCTATAGTCTTGACTATAGACGAATGTATAATCTTGACATAGAACAATCTATAGGTTTGACTATAGATCAATCTATAGTCTTCACTACAGAGCAATCTATGGTCTTGACTATAGGTCAGTCTATAGTCTTGATTATAGATCAATCTCTAGTCTTTACTATAGATCAGTCTCTAGTGTTGACTATAGATCAATTTATAGTCTTGGCTATAGATCAATTTATAGTCTTGAATATAGATCAATCTATAGACTTGATTATAGATCAATCTATAGTCTTGACTATAGATCAATCTATAGTCTTGACTATGGATCAATCTATAGTCTTGACTATAGATCAGTCTATAGTCTTGACTATAGATCAATCTATAGTCTTGACTATAGATCAATCTATAGCCTTGACAATAGATCAATTTATATACTTGTCTATATACCAATCAATTGTTTTGACTATAGATCAATCTATAGACTTGCCTGTAGATCAATCTGTAGTCCTGACTAATGATCAATATATTTTCTTGACTATAGATCAATCTATAGTCTTGACTTTAGATCAATCTATAGTCTTGACTATTAATCAATCTATAGACTAGACTACAGATCAATCTATAGTCTTGACTATAGACGAATGTATAATCTTGACATAGAACAATCTATAGGCTTGACTATAGATTAATCTATAGTCTTCACTACAGAGCAATCTATGGTCTTGACTATAGGTCAGTCTATAGTCTTGATTATAGATCAATCTCTAGTCTTTACTATAGATCAATCTCTAGTCTTGACTATAGATCAATTTATAGACTTGCTATAGATCAATTTATAGTCTTGACTATAGATCAATCTATAGACTTGATTATAGATCAATCTATAGTCTTGACTATAGATCAATCTATAGTCGTGACTATAGATCAGTCTATAGTCTTGACTATAGATCAATCTATAGTCTTGACTATAGATCAATCTATAGTCTTGACTATAGATCAATCTATAGTTTTGACTGTAGATCAAGCTATAGTCTTGACAATAGATCAACCTATAGTCTTAACTATAGATCAATCTATAGTCTTGACTATAGATCAATCTACAGTCTTCACTATATATCTATCTGTAGTCTTGACTATAGATCAATCTATTGTCTTGGCTATATATCAATCTATAGTCTTTACTATATATCAGTCTATTGTCTTGACTACAGATAAATCTATAATCTTGACTATTGATCAACCTATAGCCTTCACTATAGATCAATGTGTAATCTTGACCATAGATCAATATATAGTCTTGACTATAGATCAATCTACAGTCTTGACCATAGATCAATCTGAAGTATTGACTATAGATCAGTCTATAGTGTTAACTATATATCAATCTATAGTCTTGACTATATATCAATCTATAGTCTTGACTATAGATCGATCTATAGTCTTGACCATAGATCAATCTATATTCTTGACCATAGATCAATCTATAGCCTTGACTATAGATCAATCTATAGTCTTGACTATAGATCAATCCATAGTCTTGACTATAGATAAATCAATATTCTTGACTATAGATCAATCTCTAGTCTTAACTATAGATCAACCTATCGTCTTTACTGTAGATCAATCTATTGTCTTGACTATTGATCAACCTATAGTCTTGACTATAGATCAATATATAGTCTTGACTATAGATCAATACAGAGTCTTGACTATAGATCAATGCATAGTCTTGACTATAGATCATTCTGTAGTTTTGATTATAGATCAATCTATAGTCTTGACTATATATCGATCTGTAGTCTTAATTATAGATCAATCTATACTCCTGACTGTAGATCAATCTAATCTCTAGACTATATATCCATCTAAACTCTAGACTATAGATCACTATACAGTCTTGAATATAGATCAATCTATACTCTAGACTATAGATCAATCTATAGTTTTGACTATAGATCAAGCTATAGCCTTGGCTATATATCAATTTTTATTCTGGACTATAGAGCAGTCTATAGTCTTGACTATAGATCAATATAGAGTCTTGACTATAGATAAATCTATGCTTTTTGCTATAGATAAATCAATATACTTGACTATAGATCAATTTCTATTCTTAACTAAATATCAATATCTAGTCTTCACTATAGATCATTCTATAGTCTTGACTATAGATCAGTCAATAGTCTTGACTATATATCAATCTATAGTCTTGACTATAGTTCAATCTATAGTCTTGACTGTAGACTATTCTATAGTCAGACTATAGATTGGTTGATATTTTCGACTCTAGTGCTTTCGATAATTCCGGCTACATATCAATCTACAATCAGGACTAATAATTAATCAAATATCTCGACTTTAGATCTATCTATAGTTCATTTACTTTACGTCTATTGAAATCAGACTCTACTGTAACTACAGCCATACAACTGATATTGTGGTCGTATATTTTAGGCATACAATGCCGTTGTTATTGCTAAGTGTTCTACAACTTAAATGTAGTAAGTACAGAATTTGGAAAGTATGTTCAACGTAAGGCAAAGTTGAGCGAAGTAGGAAATAAGTTCAAAAAATTAAAAATTTTTATTTCAATCGAATTTTTAATGAAACATTTTTGACATTAAAAAATTGCCATATTTTAGGGAACAGCTTCCAGGTTAATGAGGTAAGACATAGGGCATTCAAATTTCTCAGTTAACTATCATTTTCTGCAACAATTTTTTATTGTTTGTTCCCCCACAATGAAAAAAAAAAAAACTTATCAACAACAATAAGCTGTTTCTTAAGAAAACGAATTGTAATGTTTCACTTGAATGCCTTACAATTGTTCCACACAACAACAGTAGCAGCAGAATCTTTGGGGAATGTATTTGTAACCAACTATACGACAACAATAATGTATAAGGATTTCTTTTAGTTTCCCGTTTCCGTCCTGGATTTTTCTAATCTAATTTTTGTTTGTGTTGTTTTGTATTGTTTGCCTCTCAAATATAATTTAGATGTTTTGACAACATATGCTTTTTTTGTGGATCCAGTAATTGTTGTTACCATGTCCATGTTGTAAAGTGATTTATGGCATTTCATTTGATTTTATTACCGGCCAATTTAGAGCAGAATTGTTACAATGTAGAATTTTTATTACTTAAGTATATAAGGAGGAACACTAGACGTATGATTAATAATTAATTAATTTGAGAAGAAGTAATAAGTGACAGATTTATGGTTTAATGTTTAAAGAGAAATAAAGGAAAATGATTATAATGATTGAAAAATCAATTTGAGATTATTAGGTTATATTTCAGCAATAATAACTTAATGATTTTTCTTTTTTTATATTTTTTTAAGTGTGAAAATTTATGAAATATTTTAAAATTTCTAGAAAATAAAATATTTAAAACTTTTTGCAAGTTTAATTCTGGTATTGTTGTCACACATTGTCAATTATTTAGTTTGAAAAAAGTGTAACCATATAAAATTCAAACAAAATTTTCCATTGTAGTCATGACAGGGAAAGCAGGGACGGACTTTAAAATATAGAAAATGCAAAAAAATTAACCATTAGTAGAAATAATTGTAATTAAATTTAGCCAGATCTATCTGTCCATCCATTTGCCCATCTCTATCAGTATTGATATTTTCCAAGTTCCCATTTTTTCAATCCACCTCTCCGTTCTTGAACCTCTTCATACTTTACACCACTTCATATTTTCCTACCAAATACTACCTTACCTACAACCCTTCCCGTTTCCATTTATTTGTTACTCCAGCATTCAGTGTATAAATGTCAAAAACAAAACAGCAAAAAAAATAAATAAAAAAACTTTTACAAGTCATGTCATTTTTGTGAAATGTCATGTGTCGTCTGTATTTTTGTTGATTGGTTTCTTCATGTGTATTAATATTGCCGCTCGTTATTATTGTTTCGTTTCAAAATCATTTGTAGAAATTTCTAGCAAAGTTTTTTTCTTTGTTTTGTATGGTGTGAAATGTTTTACCAGGGATGTAGTAACGGAGAATAGAGTTGCCAGGTTTAAAAGAATTTTAAAATATAGACAAAAGAATTTTGACTTTCAGTTTTTAGTCTTGATTACACATCAGTATATCGAATATAGTTTTCAGTTCAGATTAGTTTGAAGTATCTATGGATCAGTCTATACTCTTGACTTTAGATTAATCTATAGTCTTAAATATATATCAGTCTATAGTCTTGACTACAAATCAGTCTATAGTCTTGACTATATATTAGTTTACATTCTTGACTATAGATCACTATATAGCCTTGACTATTGATAAGTCAATAGTCTTGACTATAGTCCTGACTATAGATCAGTTCATAGTCTTGATTATACATCAGTGTAAAGTTTATACTATGGTCTATGATCGTGAATATACTCTATAGTCTTCACTAAAGAATAGTCTACAGAATTGGAAATATATCAATATATAGTCATAACTAGAGATCAGTTCATAGTAAAGATCAGACTATGATCTTGACTAGATATCATAGATATCTTGACTACAGATCAGTCCAAGGTCTTGACTATTGATCAGTCTGTAATCTTTGCGTTAAAATAGTCTAAAGCATTGACTATATTTCAGTCTTTTGTTTTGACTAAAGATTAGTCTATAGTCTAGACTATATATCAGTCTATAATTTTGACTAAAGATCGGTCTATAGTGCTGACTACAGATCAGTCTATAGTCTTAACTATAGATTAGTCTATAGCATTGACTATAGATTTGTCTATAGTTTTGACTAAAGATCAGTCTATAGTCCTGACTAAAGATCAGTCTATAGTCCTGACTGTAGATCAGCTTATAGTCTTGACTGTTGATCAATCTATAGTCTTGAATATAGATCATTATATATTCTTGACTATGGATCAGTCTATAGTCTTGCCTATAGATCAGTTTATAGTCTTGACTATAGATCAGTCTATAGTCTTTACGATAGATCAGTTCATAGCCTTGACTATAGATCAATCTATATTCCTGACTATAGATCAGTCAATAGTCGTGACCACAGATCAGTATATAGTCTTGACTAAAGAACAATCTATAGTCTTGACTAAAGAACAATCTATAGTCTTGACTATAGATCAATCTATAGTCTTGACTATAGATCAGTCTATAATCTGGACTAGAGATCAGTATATAGTCTTGACTAAAGAACAATCTATAGTCTTGACTATAGATCAGTCTATAGTTTTGACTATAGATCAGTCTATAGTTTTGACTATAGATCAGTCTATAGTTTTGACTATAGATCAGGCTGGGTCTTGAGTATAGATCAGTCTAAAGTCTTGACAAAAGATCAGTCTAAAGTCTTGACTATATATCAGGCTATAGTCCTGACTATAGATCAGTCTATAGGCTTGACTATAGATCAATCTATATGCTTGACTAAAGATCAGTCTACAGTCTTTACCATAGATCATCTATTGTCTTTAATAAAGATCAGCCTATAGTCTTGACTATAGATCAGTCTATAGTCTTGACAAAAGATCAGTCTATAGTCTGGACTATAGATCAGTCTATAGTCTTGACCATAGATTAGTCTATAGTCTTGACTATAGATTAGTCTATGGTCTTGGCTATTGATCAGTCTATAGTCTTGACTATAGATTAGTCTATAGTCTTGATTATAGATTAGTCTATAGTCTTGACATAAGATTATTCTATAGTCTTGACATAAGATCAGTTTATAGTCTTGACTATAGATCAGTATATTGCCATGTTTATAGATCAGTCTATTTTCTTGACAAGATCGGCCTATTTTCTTGACTACAGTTCAGTCTATAAAATGCTTTAAGAACTTTGGATGCTATAGCTAAATTCTTTTTAACTATTTTCTTGTCATAAGGCAACTCTTTAGTTCTTTTTTGCTGAAGTAAGTAGCAGTTACATTCATATGTATTTTCCAAATTGAATTGAAATTAAATTCCTTTTTGAACATACATTTTAGCTCTCGATATGTGTTTCAATATAGATATGTATGTTTTGCTACTACTTTTCTGTGTAAATGAGAAATAATGAACAATTTCCACAAAATTTCAAATATGGTTTAATTGTTGATTTGTGAAAATTTATAGGGAGTTAAAAATAGTAGATGATTTCAAAAATTTTTAGTGAAATGTGGTGAGGAGTTTTTCTGTGAAATGGGTGTTGTAGAGTATAAGCAGAAACATAGGACTCAAAATTATTAAACATGTGTGTGTGCTAGTGTGGAAACAAAATTTAAGTTGAAAGATAAAAATGTAATAAGGAGCTTGATATTGAAAAAAAAATAGATTAACTTTAAATGATATAAGTTTCAGAGTTATTTAAAATTTAGTTTGAATATTTTGTTTAAATAAACATTGCACTGAGCTAAATTTTGTGTCTGTTACCGGTCTAGTGAGAATTGAGCTAAACGACTCCAACACTTCCACTTAAGCAATCAGGCACCCTTAACATTATTCCTGAAACCTAATTATGTTATATTTAGTAATTTTTTACTCCTATTTATTCAAATGGTTTTAAGTACTTAAATGTTTTTTTCTTCTGTTCTCAGTACTTTTAAATTCATTATTATTTTATTTTCTTACTCAACTCCACAGAATTTGCCAAGTTTATGTAAGTGACGTTAAAAGGTTTTTTGGCACATATATACAAAAACAAGAACTGTTAAATTAGTAGTTAAGTCACTGTAAATTATGAACCACATTAAAAACAGTAAATGGAAAATGAAGTTAAAAAGGCTAAAGGGTTCAAAAATTAATAAATATTAAATAAAATGTAATCGAAAAATAAATAACTTTTAATTGTCCCAACTACATATAGAGTGTTCTATAATTCAAGCTAGAGACTGTTCTATAGTACAGACTATAGACAGTTCTATAATCCAAACTAAAGACTGTCCTATAGACCAAACTATAGACTGTTCTATAGTTCAGACTATAAACTGTTCTGTAGTCCAGACTATAGACTGTTCTATAGTCCAGAATATAGACTGCTCTATATTCCAAACTATAGACTGTTCTATAGTCCAAACTATAGACTGCTATATAGTCCAGACTATAGACTGTTCTATAGTCCATAGAATATAGACTGTTCTATAGTCCAGACTATAGACTGTTCTATAGTCCATAGAACTTTCCTATAGTCCAGACAAAAGACTGTTTTATAGCCCAGACTATAGACTGTTCTATAGTCCATAGTATAGACTGTTCTATAGTCCAGACTATAGACAGTTCTATAATCCACACTAAAGACTGTCCTATAGACCAAACTATAGTCTGTTCTATAGTTCAGACTATAAACTGTTCTGTAGTCCAGACTATAGACTGTTCTATAAACCAGAATATAGACTGCTCTATATTCCAAACTATAGACTGTTCTATAGTCCAGACTATAGACTGTTCTATAGTCCAGACTATACACTGTTCTATAGTCCAGACTATAGACACTTTTATAGTCCAGACTATACACTGTTCTATAGTCCAGACTATAGACACTTTTATAGTCCAGACTATAGACTGTTCTAAAGTCCAGCCTATAGATTGTTCTATAGTCCAGACTATAGACTGTTATATAGTCCAGACTATAGACTGTTCTATAGTCCAGACTAAAGACTGTTCTATAGTCCAGACTATAGACTGTTTTATAGTCCAGAATATAGACTGTTCTATAGTCCAGCCTATAGATTGTTCTATAGTCCAGACTATAGACTGCTATATAGTCCAGACTATAGACTGTTCTATAGTCCATAGAATATAGACTGTTCTATAGTCCAGACTATAGACTGTTCTATAGTCCATAGAACTTTCCTATAGTCCAGACAAAAGACTGTTTTATAGCCCAGACTATAGACTGTTCTATAGTCCATAGTATAGACTGTTCTATAGTCCGGACTATAGACAGTTCTATAATCCACACTAAAGACTGTCCTATAGACCAAACTATAGACTGTTCTATAGTTCAGACTATAAACTGTTCTGTAGTCCAGACTATAGACTGTTCTATAAACCAGAATATAGACTGCTCTATATTCCAAACTATAGACTGTTCTATAGTCCAGACTATAGACTGTTCTATAGTCCAGACTATACACTGTTCTATAGTCCAGACTATAGACACTTTTATAGTCCAGACTATAGACTGTTCTAAAGTCCAGCCTATAGATTGTTCTATAGTCCAGACTATAGACTGTTATATAGTCCAGACTATAGACTGTTCTATAGTCCAGACTATAGACTGTTCTATAGTCCAGACTATAGACTGTTCTATAGTACATAGAACTTTCCTATAGTCCAGACTATAGACTGTTTTATAGTCCAGAATATAGACTGTTCTATAGTCCAGCCTATAGATTGTTCTATAGTCCAGACTATAGACTGCTATATAGTCCAGACTAAAGACTGTTCTATAGTCCATAGAATATAGACTGTTCTATAGTCCAGACTATAGACTGTTCTATAGTCCATAGAACTTTCCTATAGTCCAGACTATAGACTGTTTTATAGCCCAGACTATAGACTGTTCTATAGTCCATAGTATAGACTGTTCTATAGTCCAGACTATAGACTGTTGTATAATCCAGACTATAGAATGTTCTATAGTCCAGACTATAGACTGTTTTATAGTCCAGACTATAGACTGTTTTATAGCCCAGACTATAGACTGTTCTATAGTCCAGACTATAGACTGTTCTATAGTCCAGACTATAGACTGTTCTATAGTCCAGACTATAAACTGCTCTATAGTCCAGACTATAGACTGTACTATAGTCCAGACTATAGACTGCTCTATAGTCCAGACTATAGACTGTTCTATAGTCCAGACTATAGACTGTTCTATAGTCCAGACTATAGACTGTTCTATAGTCCAGACTATAAACTGCTCTATAGTCCAGACTATAGACTGTACTATAGTCCAGACTATAGACTGCTCTATAGTCCAGACTATAGACTGTTCTATAGTCCAGACTATAGACTGTTCTATAGTCCAGACTATAGACTGTTCTATAGTCCAGACTATAGACTGTTCTATAGTCCAGACTATAGCCTGTTCTATAGCCCAGAATTTACACTGTTCTATAGTCCAGACTATAGACTGTTTTATAGTTCAGACTATAGACTGTTTAATAGTCCAGACTATAGACTGTTCTATAGTCCAGATTATAAACTGCTCTATAGTCCAGACTATAGACTATTCTATAGTCCAGACTACAGACTGTTCTATAGTCCATACTATTGACTGTTCTATAGTCCAGACTATCGACTGTTCTATAGTCCAGACTATAGACTGTTCTATAGTCCAGACTATAGACTGTTTTATAGAACAGTCTATAGACTGTTCTATAGTCCAGACTATAGACTGTTCTATAGTCCCGACTGAGGCTGTTCTATAGTCCCGACTATAGACTCTTCTATAGTCCAGAAATAGACTGTTCTATAGTCCAGACTATATACTGTTCTATAGTCCAGACTATGGAATGTTCTATATTCCAGACTGTAGACTGCTCTATGGTCCAGACGATAGACTGTTCTATAGTCCAGACTATAGACTGTTGAGACTATAGACTGTTCTATAGTCCAGACTATAGACTGTTGAGACTATAGACTGTTCTATAGTCCAGACTATATACTGTTCTATAGTCCAGACTATATACTGTTCTATAGTCCAGACTATAGACTGTTCTATAGCCCAGACTATAGACTGTTCTACGGTCCAGACTATAGACTGTACTATAGTTGAGACTATAGACTGTTCTATAGTCCAGACTATAGTCTGTTCTATAGTCCAGACTATAGACTGTTCTATGGTCCAGACTATAGACTCTACTATAGTCCAGACTATAGACTGTTCTATAGTCCAGACTATAGACTGTTCTATAGTCCAGACTGTAGACTGTTCTATAGTCCAGTCTATAGACTCTTCTATAGTCCAGAGTATAGTCCAGACTATAGACTGTTCTATAGTCCAGACAATAGACTGTACTATATTTGAGACTATAGACTGTTCTATAGTCCAGACTATAGACTGTTCTATAGTACTGACTGAGGCTGTTCTATAGTCCCGACTATAGACTCTTCTATAGTCCAGAAAATAGACTGTTCTATAGTCCAGACTATAGACTGTTCTATAGTCCAGATTATGGACTGTTCTATAGTCCAGACTACGAACTGTTCTATAGTCTAGGCTATGGACTGTTCTATTGTCCAGACTATAGGCTATTCTGTAATAATATTCCATATTAATGCAAAAATATTTCCAGTTTCAAATTAGTTTTAATTGTTTTTGTTAGATGATGAGAGCGTATGAGCCATATGCATATGTTGGCTTGTTAAATATTGCGTATACGTCGGATATAAAGAATTTCTTTTATAACTTGATGTTATAATAAAACCACATAATATTTAAATTATAAAGTGGAAATCTCAGCCAGCAGCTATTTTGAAATCAAGAATTACCATTTTAAGTTCTGTGGCTGCCATAAACATTTACTACAAAAATTTTATTAACAAATCAACAATTGTACACAATAAATGTTTATGAAAATTTTCGAATAATTTTAGTATTAGTAAAAGAGTTTTCTTATTTTTATTTCCAAAAATAAAATCCTGCCATCTATTAACATTAATCGTATAAAATTTACATAATTCACTGAATTTTAAAGTGGAAATATGCGGTTTTTTTTCGTTCTTCTTTTAAAAAGCAAGTCAGTTTTTTTTCTCATTATTACACTGAAAATGACATTATTCATGTCATCAGCTTAGTAAAGTAAGCTCAGGAAACACTCACATACACAATATATATATATATACCCACAGCCACAGGATCTCAAATACACACATAACCACTTTTATACTTAACGAACACTTTCTCATTTGCATATACAAACACCGTCTAATGCAAGCAAACGATACACAATGGGTACTTTTTGAAAAAAACATAAAGACATTTTTGAATTCGAAATGGATAGTTTGAATTACAACAACCAGCAGATAACTTAAGCAGGTGAAAAAATCCGTCCATTAGTGTTTCCATATCATCGAGATAGTAGCAGTCTTCTAATATCTGAAAAGAATCATTTCATTTATAATTTTATAAATTGTTGCTTTATTCTGATTTCTATTTGTAGATTTCTAACCCACTATGCATAATACTTGTATTTGCTTTTTTTATACACACACTCACATGCTGTGAAAGACATTTGTGTGAAACTGCTATTTTTTAAATCCTTGAATAACTTAAAATTTATGTGCATAAAGGACTATTTTTTTATATATTTTTTATTATTTTCATTTTATTTTTAATGCAAAGTAAGGTGGAAGAAAATCTGAAGTGTTTACAAAAAATCGAGGATTTAAAACGAATTTTGGAACAGCTAAGTAAATAATAAATTTGAAGAAGAATATTTTGCAAATACCGTTTAATTTCATATAAGTGAAAAAATTGTAAATTAAAAAAAATTTTTAGACATGCAGGAACGATTGCTGTATACATAACAGTGTAGACTATAAATTGTCCAGTAAATAGTCTGGAGTATAGACTTTATTCTAGAAAAGTTTATAGTCTAGACTATAGAACTGTCCATAGTCCGGACTATAGAACAGTCTAAGGTATGGCCTATTGAAAAGTCTATAGTCTGGACTATAGAACAGTCTAAAGTCTGAAATATAGAACAGTCTATAGTCTGGACTATAGAACAGTCTATATTCTGGACTATAGAACAGTCTATAGTCTGGACTATAGAACAGTCCATAGTCTGTACTATAGGAAAGTCTATAGTCTGGACTATAGAATAGTCAATAGTCAGGACTATAAAGTAGTCTATAGTCTGGATTATAGAACGTCTATAGTTTTGGACTATAGAACCATTCTATAGTCTGGGCTGTTAGTTAGTTAGTTAGTTAGTTAGTCAGTTAGTACTTAGTTAGTCAGTTAGTTAGTTAGTTAGTTAGTTAGTTAGTTAGTCAGTTAGTTAGTTAGTATAGTTAGTTAGTTAGTTAGTTAGTTAGTTAGTTAGTTAGTTAGTTAGTAGTTAGTTAGTTAGTTAGTTAGTTAGTAGTAGTTAGTTAGTTAGTAGTTAGTAGTTAGTTAGTTAGTTAGTTAGTTAGTTAGTTAGTTAGTTAGTTAGTTAGTTAGTTAGTTAGTTAGTTAGTTAGTTAGTTAGTTAGTTAGTTAGTTAGTTAGTTAGTTAGTTAGTTAGTTAGTTAGTTAGTTAGTTAGTTAGTTAGTTAGTAGTTAGTTAGTTAGTTAGTTAGTTAGTTAGTTAGTTAGTTAGTTAGTAGTTAGTTAGTTAGTTAGTTAGTTAGTTAGTTAGTTAGTTAGTTAGTTAGTTAGTAGTTAGTTAGTTAGTTAGTTAGTTAGTAGTTAGTTAGTAGTTAGTTAGTTAGTTAGTTAGTTAGTTAGTTAGTTAGTAGTTAGTTAGTTAGTTAGTTAGTTAGTAGTTAGTTAGTTAGTTAGTTAGTTAGTTAGTTAGTTAGTTAGTTAGTTAGTTAGTTAGTTAGTTAGTTAGTTAGTTAGTTAGTTAGTTAGTTAGTTAGTTAGTTAGTTAGTTAGTTAGTTAGTTAGTTAGTTAGTAGTTAGTTAGTTAGTTAGTTAGTTAGTTAGTTAGTAGTTAGTTAGTTAGTTAGTTAGTTAGTAGTTAGTTAGTTAGTAGTTAGTTAGTTAGTCGTTAGTTAGTTAGTTAGTTAGTTAGTTAGTTAGTTAGTTAGTTAGTTAGTTAGTTAGTTTAGTTAGTTAGTAGTTAGTTAGTTAGTAGTTAGTTAGTTAGTTAGTTAGTTAGTTAGTTAGTTAGTTAGTTAGTTAGTTAGTTAGTTAGTTAGTTAGTTAGTTAGTTAGTTAGTTAGTTAGTTAGTTAGTTAGTTAGTTAGTTAGTTAGTAGTTAGTTAGTTAGTTAGTTAGTTAGTTAGTTAGTTAGTTAGTTAGTTAGTTAGTTAGTTAGTTAGTTAGTTAGTTAGTTAGTTAGTTAGTTAGGTAGTAGTTAGTTAGTTAGTTAGTTAGTTAGTTAGTTAGTTAGTGTTAGTAGTTAGTTAGTTAGTTAGTTAGTTAGTTAGTTAGTAGTTAGTTAGTTAGTTAGTTAGTTAGTTAGTTAGTTAGTTAGTTAGTTAGTTAGTTAGTTAGTTAGTTAGTTAGTAGTTAGTTAGTTAGTTAGTTAGTTAGTTAGTTAGTTAGTAGTTAGTTAGTTAGTAGTTAGTTAGTTAGTTAGTTAGTTAGTTAGTTAGTTAGTTAGTTAGTTAGTTAGTTAGTAGTTAGTTAGTAGTTAGTTAGTTAGTTAGTTAGTTAGTTAGTAGTTAGTTAGTAGTTAGTTAGTTAGTTAGTTAGTTAGTTAGTTAGTTAGTTAGTTAGTTAGTGTAGTTAGTTAGTTAGTTAGTTAGTTAGTTAGTTATTTAGTCAGTTCGTTGGTTACTTCGTTGGTTAGTTACATCAGCCATCCCTTTTGATGTCCACAAAATGCCTTTCTATTTACTGTAGCTCACTTTAAAATAAATCTCTTTTATTTCTCTAACTACTTAAACGATTCAACAACCAAAACCCAAAGTCCTTCTTCTCCTTCTTTTGGCTAAGACCATTTTTAAGGATTTTCTTTTTTGGCAAAACTGTTCAAATTAAAATAAATTCATATGGCAAAACGACTTAACACTTCTTTTAAAAGGTGAAACTTATTTTACTTAGTTGCTTTTCTTGTAATATATTAAATTATAAAAAATATTTAAACATTTTCCTAAAAAGTTAAGAAATTGCATAAATTTCGTTCCCCTTTTAAGTGGCTGATTTTTCATTGTAAATTATAAACTCACTCTCACTTGCTGAAATAAAAATTACCTGCGATTGCTGGAAATTACGATTTAAATTTTTTTGAATTTTTTTCTATAAATAAATTTCGTAACTAGAAACGTGTAAGACATGTAAACAAATGTGTTTATATATATTTTGTAGATTATTTTCTTATATTTACTATGTATATTTTTTTATTACTGGTATTCGAGCACAAATGGTAAAGGAGCATGCTGGAAAAAGAACTAAATCTATTCAACCCTTAATGTATTTGGCACAACATGTCGTTGATATGTCTTGCAGTGAACAAAAAGACATGGTTGGTGGTTGAAAGAAATGGGACCAATAGTAAGGAGTATAGAGTGTTCTATAGTCCAGACTAAAGACTGTTCTATGGTCCAGACTATAGATTGTTCTATAGTTCAGACAATGGACTGTTTTGTAGTCCACACTATAGACTGTTCTATAGTCCAGACTATAGACTGTTCTATAGTCCAGACTATAGACGTTTTATAGTTCACACTATAAACTTTTTTAAAGTCCAGCCTGTAGACTGTCCTATAGTCCAGACTATAGATTGTTCTATAGTCCCGATTTTAGACTGTTCTATAGTCCAGACTATAGACTGTTCTATAGTCCAGACTATAGACTGTTCTATAGTCCAGACTATAGAGTGTTCTATAGTCCAGACTATAGAGTGTTCTATAGTCCAGACTATAGACTGTTCTATAATCCAGACTATAGACTGTTCTATAGTCCAGACTATAGACTGTTCTTTAGTGCAGACTATAGACTGTTCTATAGTCCAGACTCTAGACTGTTCTATAGTCCAGACTATAGACTGTTCTATAGTCCAGACTATAGACTGTTCTATAGTCCAGACTATAGACTGTTCTATAATCCAGACTATAGACTGTTCTATAGTCCAGACTATAGACTGTTCTATTGTCCAGACTAGACTCTTTTATAGTCCAGACTATAAACTCTTCTATAGTTCAGACTATAGACTCTTCTATAGTCCAGGCTATAGACTCTTCTATAGTCCAGACTATAGACTCTTCTATAGGCCAGACTATAGACTCTTCTATAGTCCAGACTATAGACTCTTCTATAGTCAAGACTATAGACTGTTTTATAGTCCAGGCTATAGACTGTTCTATAATCCAGACTATAGACTGTTCTATAGTCCAGACTATAGACTGTTCTATAGTCCAGACTATAGTCCAGACTATTGACGTTCTATAGTCCAGACTATAGACTGTTTTATAGTCCAAGCTAAAGACTGTTCTATAGTCCAGACTATAGATTGTTCTATAGTCCAGACTATAGACTGTTCTATAGTCCAAACTAGATTGTTCTATATTCCAGACTAAAGACTGTTCTATAGTCCAGATTTTAGACTGTTCTATAGTCCAGGCTACAGATTGTCCTATAGTCCAGACTGTTCTATATTCCAGACAATAGACTGTCCTATAGTTCACACTGTAGACTGTTCTATAGTCCAAAATATAGACTGTTCTATAGTCCAGACTATACACTGTTCTATATTCTAGTCTATAGACTGTTCTTTAGCCCAGACCATAGACTGTTCTATAGTCCAGTCTATAGACTGTTCTATGATCCAGACTATAGAGTGTTCTATGATCCAGACTATATACTGTTCTATAGTTCAGTCTACAGACTGTTCTATAGCCCAGGCTACAGACTGTTTTATAGCCCCGGCTATAGACTTTTCTATAGTCCTGGCTATAGACTCTTCTATATTCCAGACTATAGATTGTTCTATAGTTCAGACTATAGACTATTCTATAGTCTACACTATAGTGCAGACTCTAGACTGTTTTATAGTCCAGACTATAGTTTGTTCTATAGTCCAGACTATAGACTATTCTATAGTCCAGACTATAGACTGTTATATGGAAAATAATTGGGTTTTAGTGGACCTTAAATATTTAGTTGGTCCCCTTTTTTTTTCCTCTCCACAATGTATCACTTCGTTTTCAATTTCATATAAATTGCTAACAATAAATAGTGTTGTATGCTGTTACTAGCTGCTGTTGCACGTCTTGTCATGTTTTTCTTCGCAATTTTTCTTGTTGCTTTTAACAATCGCTGATGGTGTTGTAAGATGTAAATTCAATAATTTACCTTATGGGTGGAATATTACAATATGGAATGAAATTTTTTGAAATGTGGCTTACAACGATGGAGTAGCAATATGGAGGATATGTGTAGGAGCAACAAAAATATGGAATTTTTTTAAGAAATAAAAGAGAAATTCACGTATTGAAATTAGAATTTGAAGATTGCAAAGAATAGTAAAGGTTGTAGTAAATTCAATTTCGTTGTACATTTTTTTATTGTGTTAGAAACTCTTTAAATATATTTGAAAAAGTTGTAGTTTTTATTTATTTTATTAACATTATGTTAACTATCATTATACCTTTAAATCCTTTTAACTAAATCTCCTTGTTATTTCCTTTAACTATTTTTATTATATTAAATTACATTTTTATATCTTTTCCTTAATATGTTTCCAGGAATGTTTTATAAAATCAAGTCCTTTGTGTTTCAGTTTCATTTTTTCATT
Organism: Lucilia sericata; assembly: GCF_015586225.1. Lineage (NCBI taxonomy): Eukaryota > Metazoa > Arthropoda > Insecta > Diptera > Calliphoridae > Lucilia > Lucilia sericata. Next base: position 175,717 of record NW_023994741.1, read on the forward strand.
TCTACTTCCGTTTATGAGTATTTCCTGTTATTCTTATTTTAACACAATTTATTTTTTTAGTTTTTTTTTTTTTTTTGTTCATTTCTTTTTCTCTTAACAATCCATTGTTTAATTATACAAAGTAACAAAAATTAACAACAGCATTTTTTGCTATAAAGCAAAAATAAATAAAAGGATTTTCAAACAAACCACCTGAATATATTGTCCTTTTTTTCTCTAGTGTTTATTATTGTGATAGGATGTTATAAAGTAAACAGCTAACAAGAATAACCAGGACTAAACAATGTAACACTACAATAACCACAGATTAAAGATGAAAAAAAATATGAGCAGGATTTTGGAGAAATTGTAAACGAGTGAAAAGAAATGCTTTACATCTAGAGGAGTTTGGTTTGTGGAAAATGTTTTAAGATATTTTTGGAAGATTTTACTTGATCTGGTTCTACAAAGGACGAAAAATGTCAGCTTTTAATGCGTAAGTATGTGTGGTATCTATCGATTCTCGTATTTTCCTAATCCGAAGATCGGTAGGGAACAACAGACTTAATGTCTATTTGTCCCGCATATACAATACCGTTCATTATGAATGCCTAGATTGTGGTCATCCCAACTATAACATCATACAGTTGGAAGCTCCCTGGAGACCAGTTTAGCAAGGATCTTCGTGTATAAAAAGAAAGCATATGAGTGATATGCAGGATCAGTTAGGTTGATCCTTTTATATGACAATTATAGAGACGACATCAATACAGCAGTCGAAAGTTATCGCACGAACACTTGGATATCACCCAACTTCTATAGCTGAAGTTGGATATCTAGAATAATTTCGACGCAAATGACATCGATATGTAAGAAAAATCATAATGTCTACTGGTCTCTCAGAGAACGTACCGTTCCTCATCGAAGCACAGCGCCATCTATACCACAGTCGCAAGGTATTGCATGAATGTGACCCTTGTAGATCGCACAACTTCTATAGCAGAAATAGAAAACTAGAGTAATTTCTACGCAAATGACATCGATATGTAAGAACAATCATAATGTCTACTGGTCTCGCAGAGAACGTACCGTTCCTCATCGAAGCCCAGCGCCATGTATATCACAGTCGCAAAGTATTGCATGAATGTGACACTTGGATACCACCCAACTTCTATAGCAGAAGTTGGAAATCTAGAGTAATTTCTACGCAAATGACATCGATATGTAAGAACAGGCATAATGTCTACTGGTCCCTCAGAGAACGTACCGTTCCTCGTCGAAGCCCAACGCCATCTATACCACAGTCGCAAGGTATCGCATGAATGTGACACTTGGAGTTCGAACAACTTCTATAGCTGAAGTTGGAAATCTAGAATAATTTCGACGCAAATGACATCGATATATAAGAACAGGCATAATGTCTACTGGTCCTTCAGAGAACATACTGTTCCTCATCGAAGCCCAGCGCCATCTATACCACAGCCGCAAAGTATTGCATGAATGTGACACTTGGAGATCGCACAACTTTTATAGCAGAAACGGAAATCTAGAGTAATTTCGACGCAAATGACATCGATATATAAGAACAGGCATAATGTCTACTGGTCATTCAGAGAACATACCGTTCCTCATCGAAGCCCAGCACCATCTACACTACAGTCGCAAAGTATTGCATGAATGCGACACTTGGATATCACCCAACTTCTACAGAATAAGTTCGAAATCAAGAGTAATTTCGACGCAAATGACATCGATATATAAGAACAGGCATAATGTCTACTGGTCCCTCAGAGAACATACCGTTCCTCGTCGAAGCCCAGGGCCATGTATACCACAGTCGCAAGTATTGCATGAATGTGACACTTGGAGATCGCACAACTTTTATAGCAGAAACGGAAATCTAGAGTAATTTCGACGCAAATCACATCGATATGTAAGAACAGGCATAATGTCTACCGGCCCTCAGAAAAGATACCGTTCCTCGTCGAAGCTCAGCGCCATCTATACCACAGTCGCAAGGTATCGCATGAATGTGACACTTGGAGATCGCACAACTTCTATAGCAGAAATAGAAAACTAGAGTAATTTCGACGCAAATGACATCGATATATAAGAACAGGCATAATGTCTACTGGTCCTTCAGAGAACATACCTCATCAAAGCCCAGCACCATCTATACTACAGTCGCAAAGTATTTCATGAATGTGACATTTAGATATCACCCAATATCTACAGAAGAAGTTTGAAATCTAAAGTAATTTCGACGCTATTGACATCGATATATAAGAACAGGCATAATGTCTACTGGTCCTTCAGAGAACGTACCGTTCCTCATCGAAGCCCAGCGCCATCTACACCACAGTCACAAGATATCACATGAATGTGACACTTGGAGATCGCACAACTTTTGTAGCAGTAACGGAAATCTAGAGTAATTTCGACGCAAATGACATCGATATATAAGAACAGGCATAATGTCTACTGGTCCCTCAGAGAACGTGCCATTCCTCAACGAAGCCCAGCGCTACTATACCACAGTCGCAAGGTATTGCATGAATGTGACACTTGGAGATCTCACAAATTCTATAGCAGAAACGGAAATCTAGAGTAATTTCGACGCAAATGACATCGATATATAAGAACAAGCATAATGTCTACTGGTCCTTCAGAGAACGTACCGTTCCTCATCGAAGCCCAGCGCCATCTACACCACAGTCGCAAGGTATTGCATGAATGTGACACTTGGAGATCGCACAAATTCTATAGCAGAAAAAAACTTGAGTTATTTCGACGCAAATAACATCGGTATGGAACAATAGGCTTAAAGTCTACTGATCCCCCAGAGACCATGGTGTAGCTAATGAAAGCCAACCTTATGGTTTGGTTGCTCATGATATCCTCACTATTCAATTGTTTTCTTAGCTGCTACAACAACAATGCCGCTAATACAGCGTCAGGCAATCACAGAAAACCTGAACCAAACATAGCAGATTATTTTGATATTGGACTAGGTTTCTATTGATGTAAAACGCTCTCTGTGGACTACACCCCGTTCCAAAACACCGCATTCAGAGTTGGTTTGTTACGCTTTCGTGAGCAGATAACTGGGGAAAGATCATAATTATACCAATTTTTCACATCGAAATCCCAAATTACTTGTCGCCACTTAACTGAACAAAATCCTTTTCTCTTTCCGCACAAATTTTTAGAGCGGTCCATGACAAAAACTTCACAAGGCTCTAAGATCATTTTACATTTGATTCATCAAAGTAACCAGAAGTGTTTGCCCAGAATTTAGTACATTATCTCAATTGGGGGTTGATTGCAGACTCTCTGATAGTGCGAAATATCTAGGCGTTGTTCCGGTTTCAAAACTGCCATGGATTTTTAATGACCAAAAGAAAGATTCATAGGAAAGTCAAGGCCTGTGAAATAGCTCTTCGACATCGGGTGGAATATATTCTGTAAACTCCAGCATCTATGATCACCGGAATGTTCCTTAACATGCCGTCATGTGTTTTCTTCATATTTTCGATTTTGATTCTCATAAACGAAAAGTTGGTCTACAACTCTGCAAACAGAATTTGTTCAGCGGGTAATTAGGATGGAGTTATCGTCTATATTATAATAGCAAATCGTTGACCTAAATAGAGATCTTAAAATTTCTTTTTAATGACGCTGTTTTTAAAGAAATCTCAATATATTTCATATTCATCCCAAAGGCAATCTCATGTCTCATGCCCCTTCCACCATAAATCTACCCTATAAACCACTTTCTTGCCTTAAAAGAAAAAAAAACCAATCACCATTTGACCATCAAAATCCCTAAACAACTTTTAAATAATTTATTGGCCATCATTGACAACAACAATCAATTTATACGGTCAATAAATATTATTTTTAAGATCTTGTAATTTGCATATTTTCATTTCAGTTAAATTAGAAAAAATGTAACTGTTGTTAGCCGAAGAGAAAAGAAACCCCCATCAACAGACTGAAATCCTTTTTTTATCGTGATTTTCATATCGAACAAATACTTAAATAAATATTTATTTTCTATAGCCAAATAGATCTATTACAATTTACATAAAATGTAATAAATGTAACTGAAAAAGTGAAAAAAAAGAAAGAAAGCAAGGAATCGAATCCTACCCTCATAACTTTTATACTAATGTTTACTTACATGCAGAAGTTACGAGTATGGGAAATATTTCTGGGATAATATCGTATAAAAATAAACATTTAAAACGATACTTGTTGTATTTTTTACTCAGTTACATATGTATGTACCCAGTAGATTCCGATGAGCGCCCTTAGACATAATCACAGTTACACAAAAAAAACATACGTAGTTAAGTGCGGATCAGTGTGGCCCTCGGTAGGTTAGTGGTTAATGTTCTAGTATACCGGATGGGGTGGGTCGATTCCCACCTGAGTATAAAAGGGCCCGATAGACTGATCTCCGTATATGCTTTGATTGACATTTGCAGAGACCGCCAATAATATCTCAGTATACATGCTACATTTTGATATCGCTCAACCTCTACAACGGAAAAAAAAACTACCTTAGTTAGTTAGCAGTTAGTTAGGGAGGTGTTAGGAGTTGTAGGTAGTTAGTTAGTTAGTTAGTTGTTAGTTAGTAGTTTTAGTTAGTTAGTACTTAGTTTAGTTTAGTTAGTTATTAGTTTAGTTAGGTTAGTTATGTAGTTAGTACGTTAGTTAGTTAGTTAGTTAGTTAGTAGTTAGTTAGTTAGTTTAGTAGTTAGTAGTTAGTTAGTTAGTTAGTTAGTTAGTTAGTTAGTTAGTTAGTTTAGTTAGTTAGTTAGTTAGTTAGTTAGTTAGTTAGTTAGTTAGTTAGTTAGTTAGTTAGTTAGTTAGTTAGTTAGTTAGTTAGTAGTTAGTTAGTTAGTTAGTTAGTTAGTTAGTTAGTTAGTTAGTTAGTTAGTTAGTTAGTTAGTAGTTAGTTAGTTAGTTAGTTAGTTAGTTAGTAGTTAGTTAGTTAGTTAGTTAGTTAGTTAGTTAGTTAGTTAGTTAGTTAGTAGTTAGTTAGTTAGTTAGTAGTTAGTTAGTTAGTTAGTTAGTTAGTTAGTTAGTTAGTTAGTTAGTTAGTTAGTAGTTAGTTAGTTAGTTAGTTAGTTAGTTAGTTAGTTAGTTAGTAGTTAGTTAGTTAGTTAGTTAGTTAGTTAGTAGTTAGTTAGTTAGTTAGTTAGTTAGTTAGTTAGTTAGTTAGTTAGTTAGTTAGTTAGTTAGTTAGTTAGTAGTTAGTTAGTTAGTTAGTTAGTTAGTTAGTTAGTTAGTTAGTTAGTTAGTAGGTAGTTAGTTAGTTAGTTAGTTAGTTAGTTAGTAGTTAGTAGTTAGTAGTTAGTTAGTTAGTTAGTTAGTTAGTAGTTAGTTAGTTAGTTAGTTAGTTAGTTAGTTAGTTAGTTAGTTAGTTAGTTAGTTAGTTAGTAGTTAGTTAGTTAGTAGTTAGTTAGTAGTTAGTTAGTTAGTTAGTTAGTTAGTTAGTTAGTAGTTAGTTAGTTAGTTAGTAGTTAGTTAGTTAGTTGTTAGTTAGTTAGTTAGTTAGTAGTTAGTTAGTTAGTTAGTTAGTAGTTAGTTAGTTAGTTAGTTAGTTAGTTAGTTAGTTAGTTAGTTAGTTAGTAGTTAGTAGTTAGTTAGTTAGTTAGTTAGTTAGTTAGTTAGTTAGTTAGTTAGTTAGTTAGTTAGTTAGTTAGTTAGTTAGTTAGTTAGTTAGTAGTTAGTTAGTTAGTTAGTTAGTTAGTAGTTAGTAGTTAGTGTTAGTTAGTTAGTTAGTTAGTAGTAGTAGTTAGTTAGTTAGTTAGTTAGTAGTTAGTTAGTTAGTTAGTTAGTTAGTAGTTAGTAGTTAGTAGTAGTTAGTTAGTTAGTTAGTTAGTAGTTAGTAGTTAGTTAGTTAGTTAGTTAGTTAGTTAGTAGTTAGTAGTTACCTAGTTAGTTAGTGGATCTACTTCCTAAAGGAAACCTGTTGGGTATACTAAGTATTGCTTACACATTGACAGAAACACACACAAATAGAGATACTCACATACGCCAACGCAAATAACTCACATCCTTCTGTAATAGTAGTTCCAACGTGGAATGTGTGGCGAAGGAGTATTTAAACTCGTAATTCTTTAAACTTATAGTCTTGATGGCGTGTTACATGTTCACATGCTTCAACAGTTTTTTTCTCGTCTTCTGTTTTCATTCATCGCAATTTCTTCCTTTCAGTTTGATAAGATGTACTGGTAGAAATAACGACTGTGTGGCACACTACTGGCTTGCTGGTTCAAGTGGCAAATCATTCAAAGGAAAGACCGAGGGTACATATGACACATTCCAGTAGGGAAGGCTGAAGGGTAAATATTTTAAGTTTAGTCTATATTCTAGTCTATAGTCTAGTCTTTAGTATAGTCTTAAGTCTAGATATATAGTGTAGTCTTGAGTCTAGTCTATAGCCTAGTCTATAGTCTAGTCTATAGTCTAGTCTATAGTCTAGTCTATAGTCTAGTCATAGTCTAGTCTATAGTCTAGTCTATAGTCTAGTCTACAGTCTAGTCTAGTCTATAGTCTAGTCTATAGTCTAGTCTAGTCTATAGTCTATAGTCTATAGTCTAGTCTAGTCTATAGTCTATAGTCTAGTCCTATAGTCTAGTCTATAGTCTAGTCTATAGTCTAGTCTATAGTCTAGTCTATAGTCTAGTCTATAGTCTAGTCTATAGTCTAGTCTATAGTCTAGTCTATAGTCTAGTCTATAGTCTAGTTCTATAGTCTAGTCTATAGTCTAGTCTATAGTCTAGTCTATAGTCTAGTCTATAGTCTAGTCTATAGTCTAGTCTATAGTCTAGTCTATAGTCTAGTCTATAGTCTAGTCTATAGTCTAGTCTATAGTCTAGTCTATAGTCTAGTCATAGTCTAGTCTATAGTCTAGTCTATAGTCTAGTCTATAGTCTAGTCTATAGTCTAGTCTATAGTCTAGTCTAGTCTAGTCTATAGTCTAGTCTAGTCTATAGTCTAGTCTAGTCTATAGTCTAGTCTATAGTCTCGTCTATAGTCTAGTCTACAGTCTAGTCTACAGTCTAGTCTATAGTCTAGTCTATAGTCTGATCTATAGTCTAGTCTATAGTCTAGTCTATAGTCTAATCTATAGTCTAGTCTATAGTCAAGTCTATAGTCTAGTCTATAGTCTAGTCTATAGTCTAGTCTATAGTCTAGTCTATAGTCTAGTATATAGTCTAGTCTATAGTTTAGTCTATAGTCTAGTCTATAGTCTAGTATAGTCTACTCTAGTAGTCTATAGTCTAGTCTATAGTCTAGTCTATAGTCTAGTCTATAGTCTAGTCTATAGTCTAGTCTATAGTGTAGTCTATAGTGTAGTCTATAGTCTAGTCTATAGTCTAGTCTATAGTCTAGTCTATAGTCTAGTCTATAGTCTAGTCTATAGTCTAGTCTATAGTCTAGTCTATAGTCTAGTCTATAGTCTAGTCTATAGTCTAGTCTATAGTCTAGTCTATAGTCTAGTCTATAGTCTAGTCTATAGTCTAGTCTATAGTCTAGTCTATAGTCTAGTCTATAGTCTAGTCTATAGTCTAGTCTATAGTCTAGTCTATAGTCTAGTCTATAGTCTAGTCTAGTCTATAGTCTAGTTTACAGTCTAGTCTATAGTCTATTCAATAGTCTAGTCTATAGTCTAGTCTATAGTCTAGTCTATAGTCTAGTCTATAGTCTGGTCTATAGTCTAGTCTATAGTCCAGTCTATAGTCTAGTCTATATCCTTGTCTATAGTCTAGTCTATAGTCTAGTCTATATCCTTGTCTATAGTCTAGTCTATAGTCTAGTCTATAGTCTAGTCTATAGTCTAGTCTATAGTCTAGTCTATAGTCTAGTCTATAGTCTAGTCTATAGTGAAGTCTATAGTCTAGTCTATAGTCTAGTCTATAGTCTAGTCTATAGTCTAGTCTATAGCCTAGTCGATAGTCTAGTCTATAATCTAGTCTATAGTCTAGTCTATAGTCTAGTTTATAGTCTAGTCTATAGTCTGGTCTATAGTCTAGTCTATAGTCTAGTCTATAGTCTAGTCTATAGTCTAGTATATAGTCTAGTCTATAGTCTAGTCTATAGTCTAATCTATAGACTAGTCTATAGTCTAGTCTATAGCCTAGTCTATAGTCTAGTCTATAGTCTAGTCTATAGTCTAGTCTATAGTCTAGTCTATAGTCTAGTCTATAGTCTAGTCTATAGTCTAGTCTATAGTCTAGTCTATAGTCTAGTCTATAGTCTAGTCTATAGTCTAGTCTATAGTCTAGTCTATAGTCTAGTAGTCTATAATCTAGTCTATAGTCTAGTCTTAGTCTAGTCTATAGTCTAGTTTTTAGTCTAGTCTATAGTCTAGTCTATAGCCTAGTCTATAGTCTAATCTATAGTCTAGTCTATAGTCTAGTCTATAGTCTAGTCTATAGTCTAGTCTATAGTCTAGTCTATAGTCTAGTCTATAGTCTAGTATATAGTCTAGTATATAGTCTAGTCTATAACCTAGTCTATAGTCTAGTCTATAGTCAAGTCTATAGTCTAATCTATAGCCAAGTCTATAGTCTAGTCTATAGTCTCGTCTATAGTCTAGTCTATAGTCTAGTCTGTAGTCTAGTCTATTGTCTATTCTATAGTCTAGTCTATAGTCTAGCTTATAGTCTAGTCTATTGTCTAGTTTATACTCTAGTCTATAGTCTACTCTATAATCTAGTCTATAGTCTAGTCTATAGTCAAGTCTATAGTCTAATCTATAGCCAAGTCTATAGTCTAGTCTATAGTCTCGTCTATAGTCTAGTCTATAGTCTAGTCTATTGTCTATTCTATAGTCTAGTCTATAGTCTAGTTTATAGTCTAGTCTATTGTCTAGTTTATACTCTAGTCTATAGTCTACTCTAGTCTATAGTCTTATAAGTACCAGTATGGACTACATTTACCTCTAAAGCCCCTTAAAAAAATTTATAAAACCTTTAAACTTAAGAGTAGGGTACTTTTGCAAAAAAAATATATATATCTACGAAAAATAAAACAACATTTTAACCATCGCATACCGATATCAATTTAGTTGCAAAAAACGTATTTCATCTCTATTTGTGTGTGTATTTTTTAAAATTTTTCATTTTGAAGTTTTATTTTTCTCACAATTTTTATTCAGTTGTAAAGTTATTCCTTTAACTTTTTACTCTGATTTTGTTTTTGTATTCTATAATAGAAACACAAAAAATTTTTTCAATTCGTTACATTCGTTCGTTTGCTTTTCATGCGTGTAAACAGCACATAGTTCAAATATTTTTTTAACCCGGTTTATTTTTTTTTATATATATAAAAGTGGATTTTTTTTGCAGTTCTGTATTTTTCTAGCAACTAGATAAATTTGATAGAAAAACAAAACATGCCAAGTGTATAAATAAAATACTTTTGCTGAGAAAATACGAAAAAAGTTGTACTAGAAGATAAAGGCAAGATTCAATATTCATTCAACCTTTTGTTTATTATTTGAAAATCATGCCAACCATATTAATGGGGTTGGCTAAAGGAGAAATAAAAAGAAAAGAATTTTAGGGGTTTAAGGATTCGTTTGGATAAATCAGTTTCTTTGCTCTTAATTGCTGATGAAATAAGATTTAATAAGGGTTTTGGCCAAGTGATGCTTAAAAGAAAAAAAACTCAAAAAAGAAAAACCAAATGATTTAAAAGGATTTCTTTTGGAAGATAAAGGCAAATCCTGCAAATATTTGCTTAAACATATAAAACAACTTTTTAAAGGACACAATTTTGAATTGAAATACTTCTAAGTTTTTAAGCAAATATGGAAATCTCTTTGCTCATTTAGCTGTAAAGCTTCTGTAATTCCCTCTATTTGCCCTTAAACTGGATTTTTTTAAGCTTTCCCCTATCACTCAATATCAATTACTTTTTTCTTCAAATTTCTCAAATTTTAAATCAAAATTTTTTATTTTTCCATTTTCCTAAATTTACTTTATAAATTTTATATGAATTTATTGCTCAACTTTGAGCTTTCAATTATTCCTTAAATAAAATGTATACAAAAAAATTTTAAACATTTTTTTTCTTGTTGTTTCAATAATAAAACCACAATAATTCCCCTTGGTATAATACATTTGCATTTTATAGTTTTTCAATTTTATATTTTAGTTTTTGCTCTTTTCTTACTTTTATTTTTTTCAAAAAAAAAACAACAATCAATTGAAGCAAAAATATTTGTTACTAAAACTCAAACAAGTCTTAAGAGACTTTTCAGAAACATTTATTGAAAAATAAAATATTAGTTGAAAAATTACCATTTTTTTTCCTCTGTATGATTACAATGACAATAATCACAAATATTCATATGGTTGATTGTTTGACAACATAAATATGTATAAGAGGAATTGAAACAGAATGGATGAAAGAAGTTCTTACAATAAAATCAAATATTTTTGAATTGGTCATATACATACGTATGTAAACACTAGGGGGAAACCATTTTGCTCAAACTAATAGCACAGTTATAGAACACTATTCATACATAGTCTTGTCATAGTCTAGTCATAGTCTAGTCATAGTCTAGTCATAGTCTAGTCATAGTCTAGTCATAGTCTAGTCATAGTCTAGTCATAGTCTAGTCATAGTCTAGTCATAGTCTAGTCATAGTCTAGTCATAGTCTAGTCATAGTCTAGTCATAGTCTAGTCATAGTCTAGTCATAGTCTAGTCATAGTCTAGTCATAGTCTAGTCATAGTCTAGTCATAGTCTAGTCATAGTCTAGTCATAGTCTAGTCATAGTCTAGTCATAGTCTAGTCATAGTCTAGTCATAGTCTAGTCATAGTCTAGTCATAGTCTAGTCATAGTCTAGTCATAGTCTAGTCATAGTCTAGTCATAGTCTAGTCATAGTCTAGTCATAGTCTAGTCATAGTCTAGTCATAGTCCTAGTCATAGTCTAGTCATAGTCTAGTCATAGTCTAGTTCATAGTCTAGTCATAGTCTAGTCATAGTCTAGTCATAGTCTAGTCATAGTCTAGTCATAGTCTAGTCATAGTCTAGTCATAGTAGTCATAGTCTAGTCATAGTCTAGTCATAGTCTAGTCATAGTCTAGTCATAGTCTAGTCATAGTCTAGTCATAGTCTAGTCATAGTCTAGTCATAGTCTAGTCATAGTCTAGTCATAGTCTAGTCATAGTCTAGTCATAGTCTAGTCATAGTCTAGTCATAGTCTAGTCATAGTCTAGTCATAGTCTAGTCATAGTCTAGTCATAGTCTAGTCATAGTCTAGTCATAGTCTAGTCATAGTCTAGTCATAGTCTAGTCATAGTCTAGTCATAGTCTAGTCATAGTCTAGTCATAGTCTAGTCATAGTCTAGTCATAGTCTAGTCATAGTCTAGTCAAGTCTAGTCATAGTCTAGTCATAGTCTAGTCATAGTCTAGTCATAGTCTAGTCATAGTCTAGTCATAGTCTAGTCATAGTCTAGTCATAGTCTAGTCATAGTCTAGTCATAGTCGTCATAGTCTAGTCATAGTCTAGTCATAGTCTAGTCATAGTCTAGTCATAGTCTAGTCATAGTCTAGTCATAGTCTAGTCATAGTCTAGTCATAGTCTAGTCATAGTCTAGTCATAGTCTAGTCATAGTCTAGTCATAGTCTAGTCATAGTCTAGTCATAGTCTAGTCATAGTCTAGTCATAGTCTAGTCATAGTCTAGTCATCTAGTCATAGTCTAGTCATAGTCCAGTCATAGTCTAGTCATAGTCTAGTCATAGTCCTGTCATAGTCTAGTCATAGT